>NC_057813.1:119749259-119754766 GCF_018294505.1 Triticum aestivum
AAGGGATTTCATTTTTTTGAACTTATTTGAACTCCATAGTTTTTCTGTGTTCAAACTGCACCATCAAAGCCATATCATCAATTTACGACCGTTTCTGACTTCATTTGTTATTTTTCATGCATTTACTGATTATTTTAAGCTATTAGACCATTAAATTGAAAACATTTGAAATGAACTCTGAAAAGGTTTCAAGTTGGCATGGTATCATCATTTCACCCACATAGCATGTGAAAGAAAGTACAGAGGCTTACGAGAAAAACTGGATGCACTTCGTGTACAAAACAGACAATCTCCTTCGAAGTATCAGAGTTTCATACGGAAACTCGTCTGTTACCAAGGGATTTCATTTTTTTGAACTTATTTGAACTCCATAGTTTTTCTATGTTCAAAATGCACCATTCAAAGCCACATCATCAATTTACAACCGTTTCCGACTTCATTTGTTATTTTTCATGCATTTACTGATTATTTTGAGCTATAAGACCATGAAATTGAAAAGCATTTGAAATGAAGTCTGAAAAGGTTCCAAGTTGGCATGGTATCATCATTTCACCCACATAGCATGTGCAAGAAAGTACAAAGGCTTACGGCAAAAACTGGATGCACTTCGTGTACAAAACAGTTAATCTCCTTCGAAGTATGAGGGTTTCATACGGAAACTCGTCTGTTACAAAGGGATTTCAATTTTTTGAACTTATTTGAACTCCATAGTATTTCTGTGTTCAAAATGCACCATTCAAAGCCATATCATCAATTTACAACCCTTTCCGACTTCATTTGTTATTTTTCACGCATTTACCGATTATTTTGAGCTATAAGACCATGAAATTGAAAAGCATTTGAAATGAACTCTGAAAATGTTCCAAGTTGGCATGGTATCATCATTTCACCCACATAGCATGTGAATGAAAGTACAGAGGCTTACGGCAAAAACTGGATGCACTTCATGTACAAAACAGACAATCTCCTTTGAGGTATCAGGGTTTCATACGGAAACTCGTCTGTTACAAAGGGATTTCATTTTTTTGAACTTATATGAACTCCATAATTTTTCTGTGTTCAAAATGCACCATTCAAAGCCGCATCATCAATTTACAACCCTTTCCGACTTCATTTGTTATTTTTCATGCATTTACTTATTATTTTGAGCTATAAGACCATGAAATTGAAAAGCATTTGAAATGAACTCTAAAAAGGTTCCAAGTTGGCATGGTATCATTATTTCACCCATATAGCATGTGCAAGAAAGTACAGAAGCTTACGTCAAAAACTGGATGCACTTCGTGTACAAAACAGACAATCTCCTTTGAAGTATCAGGGTTTCATATGGAAGCTCGTGTGTTACAAAGGGATTTCATTTTTTTGAACTTATTTGAACTCCATAGTTTCTCTGTGTTCAAAATGCACCATTCAAAGCCACATCATCAATTTAGAACCCTTTCCGACATCATTTGTTATTTTTCATGCATTTACTGATTATTTTGGCTATAAGACCATGAAATTGAAAAGCATTTGAAATGAACTCTGAAAATGTTCTAAGTTGGCATGGTATCATCATTTCACACACATAGCATGTGCAAGAAAGTACGGAGGCTTACGACAAAAACTGGATGCACTTCGTGTAAAAAACAAACAATCTCCTTCGAAGTATCAGGGTTTCATACGAAAACTCGTCCGTTACCAAGGGATTTCATTTTTTGAATTTATTTGAACTGCATAGTTTTTCTATGTTGAAAATGCACCATTCAAAGCCACATCATCAATTTACAACCCTTTTCGACTTCATTTGTTATTTTTCATGCATTTACTGATTATTTTGAGCTATAAGACCATGAAATTGAAAAGCATTTGAAATGAACTCTGAAAAGGTTCCAAGTTGGCATGGTATCATCATTTCACCCACATAGCAAGTGCAAGAAAGTACAGCGGCTTACGGCAAAAACTTGATGAACTTCGTGTACAAAACACACAATCTCCTTCGAAGTATCGAGGTTTTATACGGAAACTCGTCTGTTACAAAGGGATTTCATTTTTTTTAACTTATTTGAACTCCATAGTTTTTCTGTGTTCAAACTGCACTATTCAAAGCCATATCATCAATTTACAACCGTTTTCGACTTCATTTGTTATTTTTCATGCATTTACTTATTATTTTAAGCTATTAGACCATTAATTTGAAAAACATTTGAAATGAACTCTGAAAAGGTTTCAAGTTGGCATGGTATCATCATGTGACGCCCCCGATTCAATCGTACACTAATCATGCACGCAAATGTGTACGATCAAGATCAGGGACTCACGGGAAGATATCACAACACAACTCTACAAATAAAATAAGTCATACAAGCATCATAATACAAGCCAGGGGCCTCGAGGGCTCAAATACAAGTGCTCGATCATAGACGAGTCAGCGGAAGCAACAATATCTGAGTACAAACATAAGTTAAACAAGTTTGCCTTAAGAAGGCTAGCACAAACTGGGATACAGATCGAAAGAGGCGCAGGCCTCCTGCCTGGGATCCTCCTAACTACTCCTGGTCGTCGTCGTCAGCCTGCACGTAGTAGTAGGCACCTTCAATGTAGTAGTCGTCGTCGACGCTGGCTCCTG
The DNA here is from genome assembly GCF_018294505.1 of Triticum aestivum. Taxonomy (NCBI): domain Eukaryota; kingdom Viridiplantae; phylum Streptophyta; class Magnoliopsida; order Poales; family Poaceae; genus Triticum; species Triticum aestivum. Next base: position 119,751,868 of record NC_057813.1, read on the forward strand.
GCTCCTGGACTCCAGCATCTGGTTGCGACAACCAGAAAGAAAGGAAAGGGGAAAAAGGGGGGAGAAAGCAACCGTGAGTACTCATCCAAAGTACTCGCAAGCAAGGAACTACACTACATATGCATGGGTATATGTGTAAGGAGGCCATATCAGTGGACTGAACTGCAGAATGCCAGAATAAGAGGGGGATAGCTAATCCTGTCGAAGACTACGCTTCTGGTAGCCTCCGTCTTGCAGCATGTAGAAGAGAGTAGATTGAAGTCCTCCAAGTAGCCTCTCCAAGTAGCATATCCAGGTAGCATCTCCAAGCGCATCTCCAGTCGCATCGCATAGCATAATCCTACCCGGCGATCCTCTCCTCGTCGCCCTGTAGAAAAGCGAATCACCGGGTTGTCTGTGGAACTTGGAAGGGTGTGTTTTATTAAGTATCCGGTTCTAGTTGTCATAAGGTCAAGGTACAACTCCAAGTCGTCCTGTTAGCGAAGATCACAGCTATTCGAATAGATTAACTTCCCTGCAGGGGTGCACCACATAACCCAACACGCTTGATCCCATTTGGCCGGACACACTTTCCTGGGTCATGCCCGGCCGCGGAAGATCAACACGTCGCAGCCCCACCTAGGCAAAACAGAGAGGCCAGCACGCCGGTCTAAACCTAAGCGCACAGGGGTCTGGGCCCATCGCCCATAGCACACCTGCACGTTGCGTGGGCGGCCGGAAGCAGAACTAGCCCCCTTAATACAAGAGTAGGCTTACGTTCCAATCCGGCGCGCGCCGCTCCGTCGCTGACGTCTGAAGTGCTTCGGCTGATACCACGACATCGGGATACCCATAACTACTCCCGCGTATATGGTTAGTGCGTATAGGCTCGTAGCCAACTCAGATCAAATACCAAGATCTCGTTAAGCGTGTTAAGTATCCGCGAACGCCGAACAGGGCCAGGCCCACCTCTCTCCTAGGTGGTCTCAACCTGCCCTGTCGCTCCGCCACAAAGTAACCGTCGGGGACCGTTGGGAACCCAGGCCCACCTCTACCGGGATGGAGCCACCTGTCCTTTCAGCCCCCAACTCCGAACAGTATCACAGGTAATGTAACAGTGTAAAGTATATAGTATATGCCCGTGATCACCTCCCGAAGTGATCACAGCCCAGTAGTATAGCATGGCAGACGGACAAGAGTGTAGGGTCACTGATGGAACACTAGCATCCTATACTAAGCATTTAGGATTGCGGGTAAGGTATCAATGACTGTAGCAGCAATGACAAGCTATGCATCAGAATAGGATTAACGGAAAGCAGTAACATGCTACACTACTCTAATGCAAGCAGTATAGAGAAGAGTAGGCGATATCTGGTGATCAAATGGGGGGCTTGCCTGGTCGCTCTGGCAAGAAGGACGAGTCACCAACACCGTAGTCGAACTGGGCGTAGCCGGCAGTCTCGGGGTCTATCGGAAAGAAGTAACAGAGAGGGAACACAATAAATAATAGAACAATCAAAGCATCACAAAGCGTAACAAGACAATACGCGGGGTTTGGTGTGCCCTAACACGGTAGTAAGTGATACCGACGAAGGGGGGAAACATCCGGGAAAGTATTCCCGGAGTTTCGCGTTTTCGGACAGATGAATCGGAGGGGGAAAGTTGCGTGTTTGCTATGCTAGGGATGTGTGGCGGACGAACGGGCTGCGTATTCGGATTCGTCTCTTCGTTCTGAACAACTTTCATGCTGAAAATAATTTAATCCGAGTTACGGATTAAATGATATGATTTTCTAAAGTTTTTATGAATTTCTGGAATTTAATTAATTATTTAAATTAATTCGAAAATGGATTTATGACATCAGCATGATGTCATGCTGACATCAGCAGTCAACGGGGTTGACTGGTCAACCTGACATGTGGGTCCAATGGGACCCACCTGTCATACACTGTTAAGTTAATTAGGGTTAGGTTAAACTAATTATTGCTTAGTTAGACTAACAGGTTAATTAGATTAATTAAGTTGGATTAATTAACTTAATTAACTTACTAATTAATTAATTAATTTTTTTAATTCATTTTTATTTTATTTACTATGATTGTTTTTTTTATTCCTTTTTTTTTAAAACCGTTCTGGGGCGGGGCCCTTTGTCATAGGCCCATAGGGCCTTAACGGGCACGGGCACGCGGGCGCTGGGTATACGAGCGTAACCCGGTTGGCCTCGGGCGCCGGCCGGTGCGGCCAAGGGGCACCGGGCGCGGCCACGGGGAGCAGGGGCACAGCAGCGCGCCGAAGTCGAGCTCCGGCGGCTGAGGTCCGGGCGGAGTAGAGGGGGCCGCGGCGAGTAGATGCAGCGGGGCACAGCGAGTGGTCCAGGGGCTCCGGCGACAGGCGCGTGAGGAGGCGCGCGCGTGGGGGCAAGCACCGGCGGCCAACGGTGCAGCGCGTGGTGGTGCGCTGAGCGCAGCGGGCAGGACCACGGCGCGGCCAACGATGGCTACAGGGCGTGGTGAGCACGGTGGTCGGCGAGCAACAATAGAGGGGACCGCGGCAAAAATTACAGGACAGAGGGAGAGATGGGGGAGGGCGAGGCCCTCACCGGCGATGTAGAGACCAAGGGGGGGCGGCGAGGCTCGAGGTGGCCTTTGGGGAGGAGGACGGGGACGATGTGCGGCGACGAGGAGGCAGTCCGGCGAAGACGCTTCCGGCGAGGGGCGTTCCGAGCGACGGCGATGGGATCCAAGGGCGACGGTGTCGGGGAGCCGGCCGACGACGGTGCTCGGGACGACGATGGGGTTTGATCCGGGCGGCGGCGAGGGGCGCAGGGGGGCCGACGCGGTGGCGTCTGGTGGCGGCGGGGACAGGCGACGCCGGCGAGGCGTGTGGCGGCGATGGCAGGGGTCGGGGTGGTTCGGTCCCG
>NC_057813.1:119755307-119763186 GCF_018294505.1 Triticum aestivum
TTGTTTTAGAAAATATAAATACAACTCCTAAATTAATGTTATAATCTATTCTACTACCCCAATAAGTTTGACACCTAATTAAAATAGTTTGCATTATTATTAGTTTTAAAGGGCATTTAATTAATTGTCATAGCTACGTTTTAATTACCTTAGAGCCTTTAAACAATTTTATAAAAGTGTGGTTTCTCCACTATAATTACCTATGAATTATTTGGTTCACTCCGAACATTTTAGTTTTAATATTCGAAAACTTTTATTCTTTGGTTGATTTTGAATTTGAATTTGAATCAGTTATGAACTAACACGAGATTAGGAACAGTAATCGAGGTGACGTGGCATCATTAGCGGGGATTACTGTAGCTTAATTACCCGGGCGTCACAATTCTCCTCCACTACAAGAAATCTCGTCCCGAGATTTAGGACCGGGAGTAATGGGGAAAGTTCTGGTTACGAAATTCTAACGATTCTTCTCGGTCATAGTTGCTCTTCTTGAAGAGGTCGATCCATTACATTGATGTCTTCATTCCTTTGCTTCAGGTCAAAATGATGAAGTCGTCATCCTTTCTTCGGGATCTTCAACGTACTTACGAATAGGTAAGGGGCAGCTCGGCTACGACAGAATGCTTATGAGGGAAACAATCTGGGGTTAACCCATGAATGAGCATAAGAGTACCTCTCGAATTGAACCAATAAAATATGTCGAGAGTAAGGTACGAAGGCTTAATAAGAGGTTCCAAGCGTATAGATAGTTGCTCAAAGTCTGAACCGGAGTGAGAAAGGGGTTTAGAGCAACGAGAGTAAGTATTGCGTCTGATACCAGAATAGAGCATTAAGAAGGTGACCCGTGAATTACCTACGAAGTCAAGCGTTGGGAATAACTTTGGAAACCGGGGGTGTACAGGAGAGTCAGGTTTTGATCCTGTGGAACTGGGGGTTATGGGCCCACCATGTGGTTTAAAAGTAAAAAGGGTGATGACGTCTTGCACGATCATGTAAGTAAGGCATGTCAGAGGATAGCCCGCCAGTTATGTCGGTAACAACATCGATACCAAGGGCGAGGGACGAAGAGAACCATTTTCCTGCTCGTTGAACGAGGCGGGCCAATAGGCAAAGTTCTCGTCCATCGGTGGTTACCGGAATGTTTTCAACAATAGTAACAGGGTCTTGCTGACAGAGTTGTACACCGAGGTGTTTACATAAGCAGGAGAACATTACTGCTTAGATCATATAGATCACAAGAAAGGTTAAACAAAACAATGGAAAGGAAAAGGTGATCATCAGATCAAATAGAACAATGGAATGGAAAATATGTTTAAACACATATTTCGAGGGTATATCCTTCCCAAGGACAAGCAGAGCAAGATATCCATGACAGGATATAAAGTAGAAAACCATTTAGGTAAGGGGGGAGGAATCTCATGATATTACTCATACAACGGTGTTAGGATAATTAATAATTAAAATATAGCATCGTGCTTCAAACGTGCCTGTTGAAAATCGGAGTACCATTGACATGCTTCGAGATAGCAGTGACATGGTCTTCTGGTGAAGATCAGACTTTGGAAACACGAAGGATCCATCAAGAATAACTTGTAGAATAAGTCTTACAATTTCCTCATGGATGAATGGGTAACCTTGCTGAAAAGGAATCTATAATGATAGGTCCTCCAGCCGGGGGGGGGTGCTAGGCATGACATCATGTTACTGGGTCATCAAAGGATCAACATCATAACTCTTGGAAAGTTGTCCCAACCATCATATCTGGCCGAGATTCAGATCCGATTTGGTGTCAGGATACCTCAGACTTAGGATACCTGAGAAGAAAAAGGTGCAACGCAAATTGACGAGATGACATTGTAAGATTCTCGGGGAAATGATCTATGGAGTGATTTCCGCTAACAAGAGCCCATCATTAACCCAAGGAGAGGACAAGGAGGTGTCTGGTGAACTCATCGGCAATACATCGAGATTCCCAAAAGATGGATTTCCACAATTAAGTGAACAAGGAGATAACATTTGTCAGATCAAATGATATAAGGAAGTATGCTCGAGGAAAACATACACAATTAAACATTGGTTGAAAGGTGCGCCCGAAATATGGGTTGGGTTGCATGACCAATGTCAGAATGGTGATTCAATTAGCGAAGGACTTAGAATGAACTATCGCCCATTCACTTCAAAGCAATAGGGTTGTTAGAAGTTTTGAATTCACACGTCATAGCTCCATTGTCGGTATTCCGGTTGAAAACAATATGGGGACCAAGGAATGAACGAAGATGGCAAGAAGTATTATGATATCAAGAATTATTAAGAGGTGGTGAAATTCTCACCACATTCTTGACAAAAAGAGATGGTAATACTTCCGAGGTAAAGAAGAACAATTACTGGATAGCAAGGAAACCAAGGTACAACACAAGTTGTGAACAAGTTTGTGTTGGGGGGGGGAGGCAAGAATGTTGCCGATGATAACTCAACTCATCGAGGGACAAGGATGGTATTTCTCATCATGAATTCAATTGATATCCTAGATGAGCTCAGAATGTTGATGATCACGACACCTTTGTCGCGAGAGTTCATGAAGATGTAATCGATCGGCGACGACATCAAGTCAAAGTAATGATGAAGTGAAAGGTTATTGGAACCAAGGGTACGACACAACTCGAAACCAAGCTTGTTGTTCAAGGCGAAATGGTATGACGATGAGGATCGACGTAAGGTTAGTTCATCGTCGAAAATTGTGCTCCGAGAAGAAGGACCGGGTAGCACAGTTAAAATCATCACGACAATGATATAGCCAAACAGGCTAGGAATGGCGTGATCGGGTACAAACTCGTATTTATAGAAGCTTACTGAAGAGTTGTTGAACCGTAGTGCGGACTCGGTTCAGTTATCGGTGTCTTTGAGTGTATAATAACTCAGAGCCCGTGAAAAATTGGAATTAGTTGGAAGGTAGCACTTGATGAAGAACTCATAAGAAGTTATGCAGTTCCATGATAATCTCGAGATACCAGGGGGTAATACTCGACACAAGATCAAAGTAAAGGTTGGACTGGCGTATTGATCCATAGGAGACAATTGTTTTAAATTGTCCGAGAAATGAGATCAAAGAAGAACAATCATGGTCGGAACCACGGTTGCAAGGGGTCAATTCACAGATACCATATGTTAGTTGTCAAGGAAATAGTTATTGTTACAAGAAGCTTCCATGATAGGATATATATCGCGTCCATGGGCATGAACACAAAGTTCAAGGTCGACTCCCACTTCTCCAATGCATACCCTTTCATTCACTTCTCGCTTTCGATGAAGTTATAGCGTTGAAATTTTATCTGGCAAAATACCAGAAGAGTACGACTCGTGAAAACTTTCGAGTTCACACATATTAAGGAAGGCATAGGTTCAACCCATCGGGGCATCTTAGAATCCTATACCAGAATCTTTTAGAAGTAATTAACTCAAGCTCGAAAGCAGAGCATGGTTGGCCAAGCAGAGGATACAACTTAACAAAGGCATTATGTATCAGGGGAAGAACTCACAAAGTGATCAAATGTGAAGGACACGGTCGGATAACAATCCAACAAAGGACTTGATGGTCCACAAAGGATCTGATACGAGTATCGGTACTCAACTAGAGGAAGAAGAATGCAAGGAGATCAGATTATAGAAACAACTGACTAACTCAATTGTCAAATGCAAAGTAATTATGATTTCCAAATCAAGGGATCAGAAGCAATGCTCTGTTTAGGGATGGATAAGTTGAATAGCCTTAGGGTACAATCAACGACAATTGGATTGGTCGAGAACCAATTCCAGTTAAAAGAATGGAAGCTAAGCCGGAAAGGTAATTTATAAGGATCAATAATGATTGCGTGTATTCGCAAACATATTGAGTCAACAGACTCAAAATGATAATGACAAGGAATGTATATAAGACTACGAGACTTATGGGATTAACCATAATGCAAGCAGGCAAGAATTTCAAGAGCCAAAGGCTCCAGAGGATTTTTGGAAGATCAAATAGTATTTTGAAGACTTTTGTGAAACTCATGAACAACTGGGGATGAGCGGATACTTGACAAGTGCGGCGATTTATTTGAAGGGGTATTCATGTGGCAAAGAACTGCTAGGCAGTAGGCACGAAGTATTCTCGGAACAATAGAGAAAACTTCGGGTATCTTGTAATAACAAGAACAATGGGGAATGATCGTAAGAATGGCAAGTGTAAGTAGTTATCCATAAGGATTTATCGGTGGTCGGGAATAGCAAAAGTGATGGGAACAAAGTCTCGAGAGAATATCAAAGAGTATCTCCGAAATCTTCTGGTGCAGTCGGTGACCATCTGGACTGAAGGGGCTCTCCGGGAGAAAGTATTTTCGAGAACCTAAAGTTAGTTTTTAGTAAAAATCATTTAACCCGAATAGAAGAGGGTTCAGAATCCCAGAGTAAAGGTCAAGGAATAAAAGATCCTAATACCTCCCGATGGCGACGTGGGCCCATGGGCCACACAGCCATGTTAGTAAAAGTTTTTCAATGACTAGACTCAACTTCGGCCAAGGAGTTGGAAAGGGGGATTCCTACAGGCAGTCGGCTCTGATACCAACTTGTGACGCCCCGATTCAATCGTACACTAATCATGCACGCAAATGTGTACGATCAAGATCAGGGACTCACGGGAAGATATCACAACACAACTCTACAAATAAAATAAGTCATACAAGCATCATAATACAAGCCAGGGGCCTCGAGGGCTCGAATACAAGTGCTCGATCATAGACGAGTCAGCGGAAGCAACAATATCTGAGTACAGACATAAGTTAAACAAGTTTGCCTTAAGAAGGCTAGCACAAACTGGGATACAGATCGAAAGAGGCGCAGGCCTCCTTCCTAGGATCCTCCTAACTACTCCTGGTCGTCGTCGTCAGCCTGCACGTAGTAGTAGGCACCTTCAATGTAGTAGTCGTCGTCGACGCTGGCTCCTGGCTCCTGGACTCCAGCATCTGGTTGCGACAACCAGAAAGAAAGGAAAGGGGAAAAAGGGGGGAGAAAGCAACCGTGAGTATTCATCCAAAGTACTCGCAAGCAAGGAACTACACTACATATGCATGGGTATATGTGTAAGGAGGCCATATCAGTGGACTGAACTGCAGAATGCCAGAATAAGAGGGGGATAGCTAATCCTGTCGAAGACTACGCTTCTGGCAGCCTCCGTCTTGCAGCATGTAGAAGAGAGTAGATTGAAGTCCTCCAAGTAGCATCTCCAAGTAGCATATCCAGGTAGCATCTCCAAGCGCATCTCCAGTCGCATCGCATAGCATAATCCTACCCGGCGATCCTCTCCTCGTCGCCCTGTAGAAAAGCGAATCACCGGGTTGTCTGTGGAACTTGGAAGGGTGTGTTTTATTAAGTATCCGGTTCTAGTTGTCATAAGGTCAAGGTACAACTCCAAGTCGTCCTGTTACCGAAGATCACGGCTATTCGAATAGATTAACTTCCCTGCAGGGGTGCACCACATAACCCAACACGCTTGATCCCATTTGGCCGGACACACTTTCCTGGGTCATGCCCGGCCGCGGAAGATCAACACGTCGCAGCCCCACCTAGGCAAAACAGAGAGGCCAGCACGCCGGTCTAAACCTAAGTGCACAGGGGTCTGGGCCCATCGCCCATAGCACACCTGCACGTTGCGTGGGCGGCCGGAAGCAGAACTAGCCCCCTTAATACAAGAGCAGGCTTACGTTCCAATCCGGCGCGCGCCGCTCCGTTGCTGACGTCTGAAGTGCTTCGGCTGATACCACGACGTCGGGATACCCATAACTACTCCCGCGTAGATGGTTAGTGCGTATAGGCTCGTAGCCAACTCAGATCAAATACCAAGATCTCGTTAAGCGTGTTAAGTATCCGCGAACGCCGAACAGGGCCAGTCCCACCTCTCTCCTAGGTGGTCTCAACCTGCCCTGTCGCTCCGCCACAAAGTAACCGTCGGGGACCGTCGGGAACCCAGGCCCACCTTTACCGGGATGGAGCCACCTGTCCTTTCAATCCCCAACTCCGAACAGTATCACAGGTAATGTAACAGTGTAAAGTATATAGCATATGCCCGTGATCACCTCCCGAAGTGATCACAGCCCAGTAGTATAGCATGGCAGACGGACAAGAGTGTAGGGTCACTGATGGAACACTAGCATCCTATACTAAGCATTTAGGATTGCGGGTAAGGTATCAATGACTGTAGCAGCAATGACAGGCTATGCATCGGAATAGGATTAACGGAAAGCAGTAACATGCTACACTACTCTAATGCAAGAAGTATAGAGAAGAGTAGGCGATATCTGGTGATCAAAGGGGGGGCTTGCCTGGTCGCTCTGGCAAGAAGGACGAGTCACCAACACCGTAGTCGAACTGGGGGTAGCCGGCAGTCTCGGGGTCTATCGGAAAGAAGTAACAGAGAGGGAACACAATAAATAACAGAACAATCAAAGCATCACAAAGCGTAACAAGACAATACGCGGGGTTTGGTGTGCCCTAACGCGGTAGTAAGTGATACCGACGAAGGGGGGAAACATCCGGGAAAGTATTCCCGGAGTTTCGCGTTTTCGGACAGATGAACCGGAGGGGGAAAGTTGCGTGTTTGCTATGCTAGGGATGTGTGGCGGACGAACGGGCTGCGTATTTGGATTCGTCTCTTCGTTCTGAACAACTTTCATGTTGAAAATAATTTAATCCGAGTTACGGATTAAAAGATATGATTTTCTAAAGTTTTTATGAATTTCTGGAATTTAATTAATTATTTAAATTAATTCGAAAATGGATTTATGACATCAGCATGATGTCATGCTGACATCAGCAGTCAACGGGGTTGACTGGTCAGCCTGACATGTGGGTCCAATGGGACCCACCTGTCATACACTGTTAAGTTAATTAGGGTTAGGTTAAACTAATTATTGCTTAGTTAGACTAACAGGTTAATTAGATTAATTAAGTTGGATTAATTAACTTAATTAACTTACTAATTAATTAATTAATTTTTTTAATTCATTTTTATTTTATTTATTATGATTGTTTTTTTATTCCTTTTTTTAAAACCGTTCTAGGGCGGGGCCCTTTGTCATAGGCCCATAGGGCCTTAACGGGCACGGGCACGCGGGCGCTGGGTATACGAGCGTAACCCGGTTGGCCTCGGGCGCCGGCCGGTGCGGCCAAGGGGCGCCGGGCGCGGCCACGGGGAGCAGGGGCGCAGCAGCGCGCCGAAGTCGAGCTCCGGCGGCTGAGGTCCGGGCGGAGTAGAGGGGGCCGCGGCGAGTAGATGCAGCAGGGCACAGCGAGTGGTCCAGGGGCTCCGGTGACAAGCGCGTGAGGAGGCGCGCGCGTGGGGGCAAGCACCGGCGGCCAGCGGTGCAGCGCGTGGTGGTGCGCTGAGCGCAGCGGGCAGGACCACGGCGCGGCCAACGATGGCTACAGGGCGTGGTGAGCACGGTGGTCGGCGAGCAACAATGGAGGGGACCGCGGCAAAAATTACGGGACAGAGGGAGAGACGGGGGAGGGCGAGGCCCTCACCGGCGATGTAGAGACCAAGGGGGGCGGCGAGGCTCGAGGTGGCCTTTGGGGAGGAGGACGGGGACGATGTGCGGCGACGAGGAGGCAGTCCAGCGAAGACGCTTCCGGCGAGGGGCGTTCCGAGCGACGGCGATGGGATCCAAGGGCGACGGTGTCGGGGAGCCGGCCGACGACGGTGCTGGGGACGACGATGGGGTTCGATCCGGGTGGCGGCGAGGGGCGCAGGGGGGGCCGACGCGGTGGCGTCTGGTGGCGGCGGGGACAGGCGACGCCGGCGAGGCGTGTGGCGGCGATGGCAGGGGTCGGGGTGGTTCGGTCCCGATCC
>NC_057813.1:119764281-119764860 GCF_018294505.1 Triticum aestivum
ACTTCGTGTACAAAACAGTCAATCCCCTTCGAAGTATGAGGGTTTCATACGGAAACTCGTCTGTTACAAAGGGATTTCATTTTTTTGAACTTATTTGAACTCCATAGTATTTCTGTGTTCAAAATGCACCATTCAAAGCCAGATCATCAATTTACAACCCCTTCCGACTTCATTTGTTATTTTTCATGCATTTACCGATTATTTTGAGCTATAAGACCATGAAATTGAAAAGCATTTGAAATGAACTCTGAAAATGTTCCAAGTTGGCATGGTATCATCATTTCACCCACATAGCATCTGCAAGAAAGTACAAAGGCTTACGGCAAAAACTGGATGCACTTCGTGTACAAAACAGACAATCTCCTTCGAAGTATCAGAGTTTCATATGGAAACTCGTCTGTTATAAAGGGATTTCATTTTTTTGAACTTATTTGAACTCCATAGTTTTTCTGTGTTCAAAATGCACCATTCAAAGCCACATCATCAATTTACAACCGTTTCCGACTTCATTTGTTATTTTTCATGCATTTACTGATTATTTTAAGCTATTAGACCATTAATTTGAAAAACATTTGAAAT
>NC_057813.1:119764870-119765689 GCF_018294505.1 Triticum aestivum
AACTCTCAAAAGGTTTCAAGTTGGCATGGTATCACCATTTCACCCACATAGCATGTGAAAGAAAGTACAGAGGCTTACGGCACAAACTGGATGCACTTCGTGTACAAAATAGATAATCTCCTTCGAAGTATCAGGGTTTTATACGGAAACTCGTCTGTGACAAATGGATTTCATTTTCTGAAGTTATTTGAACTCCATAGTTTTTCTATGTTCAAAATGCACCATTCAAAGTCACATATTCAATTTACCACCCTTTCCGACTTCATTTGTTATTTTTCATGCATTTACTGATTATTTTGAGCTATAAGACGATGAAAATGAAAATCATTTGAAATTAACTCTGAAAAGGTTCCAAGTTGGCATGGTATCATCATTTCACCCACATAGCATGTGAAAGAAAGTACAGAGGCTTACGGCAAAAACTGGATGCACTTCATGTACAAAACAGACAATCTCCTTTGAGGTATCAGGGTTTCATACGGAAACTCGTCTGTTACAAAGGGATTTCATTTTTTTGAACTTATATGAACTCCATAATTTTTCTGTGTACAAAATGCACCATTCAAAGCCACATCATCAATTTACAACCCTTTCCGACTTCATTTGTTACTTTTCATGCATTTACTTATTATTTTGAGCTATCAGACCAGGAAATTGAAAAGCATTTGAAATGAACTCTAAAAAGGTTCCAAGTTGGCATGGTATCATTATTTCACCCATATAGCATGTGCAAGAAAGTACAGAAGCTTACGTCAAAAACTAGATGCACTTCGTGTACAAAACAGACAATCTCCTCTGAAGTATCAGGGTTTCATACGG
>NC_057813.1:119765699-119766897 GCF_018294505.1 Triticum aestivum
AACTCTCAAAAGGTTTCAAGTTGGCATGGTATCACCATTTCACCCACATAGCATGTGAAAGAAAGTACAGAGGCTTACGGCACAAACTGGATGCACTTCGTGTACAAAATAGATAATCTCCTTCGAAGTATCAGGGTTTTATACGGAAACTCGTCTGTGACAAATGGATTTCATTTTCTGAAGTTATTTGAACTCCATAGTTTTTCTATGTTCAAAATGCACCATTCAAAGTCACATATTCAATTTACCACCCTTTCCGACTTCATTTGTTATTTTTCATGCATTTACTGATTATTTTGAGCTATAAGACGATGAAAATGAAAATCATTTGAAATTAACTCTGAAAAGGTTCCAAGTTGGCATGGTATCATCATTTCACCCACATAGCATGTGAGAGAAAGTATAGAGGCTTACGGCAAAAACTGGATGCACTTCATGTACAAAACAGACAATCTCCTTTGAGGTATCAGGGTTTCATACGGAAACTCGTCTGTTACAAAGGGATTTCATTTTTTTGAACTTATATGAACTCCATAATTTTTCTGTGTACAAAATGCACCATTCAAAGCCACATCATCAATTTACAACCCTTTCCGACTTCATTTGTTACTTTTCATGCATTTACTTTTATTTTGAGCTATCAGACCAGGAAATTGAAAAGCATTTGAAATGAACTCTAAAAAGGTTCCAAGTTGGCATGGTATCATTATTTCACCCATATAGCATGTGCAAGAAAGTACAGAAGCTTACGTCAAAAACTAGATGCACTTCGTGTACAAAACAGACAATCTCCTCTGAAGTATCAGGGTTTCATACGGAAACTCGTGTGTTACAAAGGGATTTCATTTTTTTGAACTTATTTGAACTCCATAGTTTCTCTGTGTTCAAAATGCACCATTCAAAGCCACATCATCAATTTAGAACCCTTTCCGACATCATTTGTTATTTTTCATGCATTTACTGATTATTTTGAGCTATAAGACCATGAAATTGAAAAGCATTTGAAATGAACTCTGAAAATGTTCCAAGTTGGCATGGTATCATCATTTCACACACATAGCATGTGCAAGAAAGTACAGAGGCTTACGACAAAAACTGGATGCACTTCGTGTAAAAAACAAACAATCTCCTTCGAAGTATCAGGGTTTCATACGAAAACTCGTCTGTTACCAAGGGATTTCATTTTTTGAATTTATTT
>NC_057813.1:119768541-119770433 GCF_018294505.1 Triticum aestivum
GGTTTCGGGGTCTCACCGGTGGGGGCATAAGGAGAGAGTGGGGGGGTGGCCGGTTGGGCCGGCCCGTTCGGGCGGCGGAGGCCAGCTGGGCCGTTTGGCCCGGGGGGGGGCTCTTTCAATCCTTTTTTTGTTTACTGTTTTGTCTTATTATTTCTTTCTTTTCTTTATTTTTCTTTTCTACTTCATTCTCTTAATTTTTGTTTTAGAAAATATAAATACAACTCCTAAATTAATGTTATAATCTATTCTACTACCCCAATAAGTTTGACACCTAATTAAAATAGTTTGCATTATTATTAGTTTTAAAGGGCATTTAATTAATTGTCATAGCTACGTTTTAATTACCTTAGAGCCTTTAAACAATTTTATAAAAGTGTGGTTTCTCCACTATAATTACCTATGAATTATTTGGTTCACTCCGAACATTTTAGTTTTAATATTCGAAAACTTTTATTCTTTGGTTGATTTTGAATTTGAATTTGAATCAGTTATGAACTAACACGAGATTAGGAACAGTAATCGAGGTGACGTGGCATCATTAGCGGGGATTACTGTAGCTTAATTACCCGGGCGTCACACATCATTTCACCCACATAGCATGTGAAAGAAAGTACAGAGGCTTACGACAAAAACTGGATGAACTTCGTGTACAAAACAGACAATCTCCTTCGAAGTATCAGAGTTTCATACGGAAACTCGTCTGTTATAAAGGGATTTCATTTTTTTGAACTTATTTGAACTCCATAGTTTTTCTGTGTTCAAAATGCACCATTCAAAGCCACATCATCAATTTACAACCCTTTCCGACATCATTTGTTATTTTTCATGCATTTACTGATTATTTTGATCTATAAGACCATGAAATTGAAAAGCATTTGAAATGAACTCTGAAAATTTTCCAAGTTGGCATGGTATCATCATTTCACACACATAGCATGTGCAAGAAAGTACAGAGGCTTACGACAAAAACTGGATGCACTTCGTGCACAAATAGACAATCTCCTTCGAAGTATCAGGGTTTCATACGAAAACTCGTCTGTTACCAAGGGATTTCATTTTTTTGAACTTATTTGAACTCCATAGTTTTTCTATGTTCAAAATGCACCATTCAAAGCCACATCATCAATTTACAACCCTTTCCGACTTCATTTGTTATTTTTCATGCATTTACTAATTATTTTGAGCTATAAGACCATGAAATTGAAAAGCATTTGAAATGAAGTCTGAAAAGGTTCCAAGTTGGCATGGTATCATCATTTCACCCACATAGCATGTGCAAGAAAGTACAAAGGCTTACGGCAAAAACTGGATGCACTTCGTGTACAAAACAGTCAATCCCCTTCGAAGTATGAGGGTTTCATACGGAAACTCGTCTGTTACAAAGGGATTTCATTTTTTTGAACTTATTTGAACTCCATAGTATTTCTGTGTTCAAAATGCACCATTCAAAGCCAGATCATCAATTTACAACCCCTTCCGACTTCATTTGTTATTTTTCATGCATTTACCGATTATTTTGAGCTATAAGACCATGAAATTGAAAAGCATTTGAAATGAACTCTGAAAATGTTCCAAGTTGGCATGGTATCATCATTTCACCCACATAGCATCTGCAAGAAAGTACAAAGGCTTACGGCAAAAACTGGATGCACTTCGTGTACAAAACAGACAATCTCCTTCGAAGTATCAGAGTTTCATATGGAAACTCGTCTGTTATAAAGGGATTTCATTTTTTTGAACTTATTTGAACTCCATAGTTTTTCTGTGTTCAAAATGCACCATTCAAAGCCACATCATCAATTTACAACCGTTTCCGACTTCATTTGTTATTTTTCATGCATTTACTGATTATTTTAAGCTATTAGACCATTAATTTGAAAAACATTTGAAAT
>NC_057813.1:119771021-119771840 GCF_018294505.1 Triticum aestivum
AACTCTCAAAAGGTTTCAAGTTGGCATGGTATCACCATTTCACCCACATAGCATGTGAAAGAAAGTACAGAGGCTTACGGCACAAACTGGATGCACTTCGTGTACAAAATAGATAATCTCCTTCGAAGTATCAGGGTTTTATACGGAAACTCGTCTGTGACAAATGGATTTCATTTTCTGAAGTTATTTGAACTCCATAGTTTTTCTATGTTCAAAATGCACCATTCAAAGTCACATATTCAATTTACCACCCTTTCCGACTTCATTTGTTATTTTTCATGCATTTACTGATTATTTTGAGCTATAAGACGATGAAAATGAAAATCATTTGAAATTAACTCTGAAAAGGTTCCAAGTTGGCATGGTATCATCATTTCACCCACATAGCATGTGAAAGAAAGTACAGAGGCTTACGGCAAAAACTGGATGCACTTCATGTACAAAACAGACAATCTCCTTTGAGGTATCAGGGTTTCATACGGAAACTCGTCTGTTACAAAGGGATTTCATTTTTTTGAACTTATATGAACTCCATAATTTTTCTGTGTACAAAATGCACCATTCAAAGCCACATCATCAATTTACAACCCTTTCCGACTTCATTTGTTACTTTTCATGCATTTACTTATTATTTTGAGCTATCAGACCAGGAAATTGAAAAGCATTTGAAATGAACTCTAAAAAGGTTCCAAGTTGGCATGGTATCATTATTTCACCCATATAGCATGTGCAAGAAAGTACAGAAGCTTACGTCAAAAACTAGATGCACTTCGTGTACAAAACAGACAATCTCCTCTGAAGTATCAGGGTTTCATACGG
>NC_057813.1:119772882-119781221 GCF_018294505.1 Triticum aestivum
ACAGAGGCTTACGACAAAAACTGGATGCACTTCGTGTAAAAAACAAACAATCTCCTTCGAAGTATCAGGGTTTCATACGAAAACTCGTCTGTTACCAAGGGATTTCATTTTTTGAATTTATTTGAACTCCATAGTTTTTCTATGTTCAAAATGCACCATTCAAAGCCACATCATAAATTTACAACCCTTTCTGACTTCATTTGTTATTTTTCATGCATTTACTGATTATTTTGAGCTATAAGACCATGAAATTGAAAAGCATTTGAAATGAACTCTGAAAAGGTTCCAAGTTGGCATGGTATCATCATTTCACCCACATAGCAAGTGCAAGAAGATACAGAGGCTTACGGCAAAAACTTGATGAACTTCGTGTAGAAAACACACAATCTCCTTTGAAGTATCGGGGTTTTATACGGAAACTCGTCTGTTACAAAGGGATTTCATTTTTTGAACTTATTTGAACTCCATAGTTTTTCTGTGTTCAAACTGCACCATTCAAAGCCATATCATCAATTTACAACCGTTTCCGACTTCATTTATTATTATTCATGCATTTACTAATTATTTTAAGCTATTAGACCATGAAAATGAAAAACATTTGAAATGAACTCTGAAAAGGTTTCAAGTTGGCATGGTATCATCATTTCACCCACATAGCATGTGAAAGAAAGTACAGAGGCTTACGGCAAAAACTGGATGCACTTCATGTACAAAACAGACAATCTCCTTCGAAGTATCAGAGTTTCATACGGAAACTCGTCTGTTATAAAGGGATTTCATTTTGTTGAACTTATTTGAACTCCATAGTTTTTCTGTGTTCAAAATGCACCATTCAAAGCCACATCATCAATTTACAACCGTTTCCGACTTCATTTGTTATTTTTCATGCATTTACTGATTATTTTTAAGCTATTAGACCATTAATTTCAAAAACATTTGAAATGAACTCTGAAAAGGTTTCAAGTTGGCATGGTATCACCATTTCACCCACATAGCATGTGAAAGAAAGTACAGAGGCTTACGACAAAAATTGGATGCACTTCGTGTACAAAATAGATAATCTCCTTAGAAGTATCAGGGTTTTATACGGAAACTCGTCTGTGACTAATGGATTTCATTTTCTGAAGTTATTTGAACTCCATAGTTTTTCTATGTTCAAAATGCACCATTCAAAGCCACATATTCAATTTACAACCCTTTCCGACTTCATTTGTTATTTTTCATGCATTTACTGATTATTTTGAGCTATAAGACGATGAAAATGAAAATCATTTGAAATGAACTCTGAAAAGGTTCCAAGTTGGCATGGTATCATCATTTCACCCACATAGCATGTGAAAGAAAGTACAGAGGCTTACGGCAAAAACTGGATGCACTTCATGTACAAAACAGACAATCTCCTTTGAGGTATCAGGGTTTCATACGGAAACTCGTCTGTTACAAAGGGATTTCATTTTTTTGAACATATATGAACTCCATAATTTTTCTGTGTTCAAAATGCACCATTCAAAGCCACATCATCAATTTACAACCCTTTCCGACTTCATTTGTTATTTTTCATGCATTTACTTATTATTTTGAGCTATAAGACCAGGAAATTGAAAAGCATTTGAAATGAACTCTAAAAAGGTTCCAAGTTGGCATGGTATCATTGTTTCACCCATATAGCATGTGCAAGAAAGTACAGAAGCTTACGTCAAAAACTGGATGCATTTCGTGTACAAAACAGACAATCTCCTCTGAAGTATCAGGGTTTCATACGGAAACTCGTGTGTTACAAAGGGATTTCATTTTTTTGAACTTATTTGAACTCCATAGTTTCTCTGTGTTCAAAATGCACCATTCAAAGCCACATCATCAATTTAGAACCCTTTCCGACATCATTTGTTATTTTTCATGCATTTAGTGATTATTTTGAGCTATAAGACCATGAAATTGAAAAGCATTTGAAATGAACTCTGAAAATGTTCCAAGTTGGCATGGTATCATCATTTCACCCACATAGCATGTGCAAGAAAGTACAGAGGCTTACGACAAAAACTGGCTGCACTTCGTGTACAAAACAAACAATCTCCTTCGAAGTATCAGGGTTTCATACGAAAATTCGTCTGTTACCAAGGGATTTCATTTTTTGAACTTTTTTGAACTCCATAGTTTTTCTATGTTCAAAATGCACCATTCAAAGCCACATCATCAATTTACAACTCTTTCTGACTTCATTTGTTATTTTTCATGCATTTACTGATTATTTTGAGCTATAAGACCATGAAATCGAAAAGCATTTGAAATGAACTCTGAAAAGGTTCCAAGTTGGCATGGTATCATCATTTCACCCACATAGCATCTGCAAGAAAGTACAGAGGCTTACGGCAAAAACTTGATGAACTTCGTGTACAAAACACACAATCTCCTTCGAAGTATCGGGGTTTTATACGGAAACTCGTCTGTTACAAAGGGATTTCATTTTTTAAAACTTATTTGAACTCCATAGTTTTTCTGTGTTCAAACTGCACCATTCAAAGCCATATCATCAATTTACAACCGTTTCCGACTTCATTTGTTATTATTAATGCATTTACTGATTATTTTAAGCTATTAGACCATGAAAATGAAAAACATTTGAAATGAACTCTGAAAAGGTTTCAAGTTGGCATGGTATCATTATTTCACCCACATAGCATGTGAAAGAAAGTACAGAGGCTTACGACAAAAACTGGATGCACTTCATGTACAAAACAGACAATCTCCTTTGAGGTATCAGGGTTTCATACAAAAACTCGTCTGTTATAAAGGGATTTCATTTTTTTGAACTTATTCGAACTCCATAGTTTTTCTGTGTTCAAAATGCACCATTCAAAGCCACATCATCAATTTACAACCCTTGACGACTTCATTTGTTATTTTTCATGCATTTAATTATTATTTTGAACTATAAGACCATGAAATTGAAAAGCATTTGAAATGAACTCTGAAAAGGTTCCAAGTTGGCATGGTATCATCATTTCATCCACATAGCTTGTGCAAGAAAGTACAGAGGCTTACGTCAAAAACTGGATGCACTTCGTGTACAAAATAGACAATCTCCTTCGAAGTATCAGGGTTTCATATGGGAACTCGTGTGCTACAAAGGGATTTCATTTTTTTGAACTTATTTGAACTCCATAGTTTTTCTATTTTCAAAACGCACCATTCAAAGCCACATCATTAATTTACAACACTTTCCGGCATCATTTGTTATTTTTCATGCATTTACTCATTATTTTGAGCTATAAGACCATGAAATTGAAAATCATTTGAAATGAACTCTGAAAATGTTCCAAGTTGGCATGGTATCATCATTTCACACACATAGCATGTGCAAGAAAGTACAGAGGCTTACGACAAAAACTGGATGCACTTCGTGTACAAAATAGACAATCTCCTTCGAAGTATCAGGGTTTCATATGGAAACTCGTCTGTGACAAATGGATTTCATTTTCTGAAGTTATTTGAACTCCATAGTTTTTCTGTGTTCAAAATGCACCATTCAAAGCCACATCATCAATTTACAACCCTTTCCGACTTCATTTGTTATTTTTCATGCATTTACTTATTATTTTGAGCTATAAGACCAGGAAATTGAAAAGCATTTGAAATGAACTCTAAAAAGGTTCCAAGTTGGCATGGTATCATTATTTCACCCATATAGCATGTGCAAGAAAGTACAGAAGCTTACGTCAAAAACTGGATGCACTTCGTGTACAAAACAGACAATCTCCTCTGAAGTATCAGGGTTTCATACGGAAACTCGTGTGTTACAAAGGGATTTCATTTTTTTGAACTTATTTGAACTCCATAGTTTCTCGGTGTTCAAAATGCACCATTCAAAGCCACATCATCAATTTAGAACCCTTTCCGACATCATTTGTTATTTTTCATGCATTTACTGATTATTTTGAGCTATAAGACCATGAAATTGAAAAGCATTTGAAATGAACTCTGGAAATGTTCCAAGTGTTGGAAATATGCCCTAGAGGCAATAATAAAAGTATTATTATATTTCATTGTTCATGATAATTGTCTTTTGTTCATGCTATAACTGTATTATCCGGAAATCGTAATACACGTGTGAATACTTAGACCACAATATGTCCCTGGTAAGCCTCTAGTTGACCAGCTTGTTGTGATCAACAGATAGTCATGGTTTCCTGACTATGGACATTGGATGTCGTTGATAACGGGATCACATCATTAGGAGAATGATGTGATGGACAAGACCCAATCCTAAGCATAGCATAAAAGATCGTGTAGTTCGTTTTGCTAGAGCTTTGCAAGTGTCAAGTATCTCTTCCTTCGACCATGAGATCGTGTAACTCCCGGATACCGTAAGAGTGCCTTGGGTGTATCAAACGTCACAACGTAACTTGGTGACTATAAAGGTGCATTACAGGTATCTCCGAAAGTAGCTGTTGGGTTGACACGGATCGAGACTGGGATTTGTCACTCCGTATGACGGAGAGGTATCTCTGGGCCCACTCGGTAATGCATCATCATATTGAGCTCAAAGTGACCAAGGTGTTGGACACGGGATCATGCATTACGGTACGAGTAAAGTGACTTGCCGGTAACGAGACTGAACAAGGTATTGGGATACCGACGATCGAGTCTCGGGCAAGTAACGTACCGATTGACAAAGGGAATTGCATACAGGGTTTGATCGAATCCTCGACATAGTGGTTCATCCGATGACAACATCGAGGAGCATGTGGGAGCCATCATGGGTATCCAGATCCCGCTGATGGTTATTGACTGAGAGAGTCTCGGTCATGTCTGCATGTCTCCCGAACCCGTAGGGTCTACACACTTAAGGTTCGGTGACGCTAGGGTTATGAAGATATGGATATGCAGAAACCCGAATGTTGTTCGGAGTCCCGGATGAGATCCCGGACGTCACGAGGAGTTCCGGAATGGTCCGGAGGTAAAGAATTATATATAGGAAGTGCTATTTCGGGCATCGGGACAAGTTTCGGGGTTATCGGTATTGTACCGGGACCACCGGAAGGGTCCCGGGGGTCCACCGGGTGGGGCCACCTGTCCCGGGGGGCCACATGGGCTGTAGGGGGTGCGCCTTGGCCATCATGGGCCAAGGGCACCAGCCCCTATAGGCCCATGCGCCTAGGGTTTCCCCCTAGGAGGAGTCCTAGTGGTGGAAGGCACCCCTAGGTGCCTTGGGGGGGAGGGAAACCTCCCCTAGGCCGCCGCCCCCCCCTAGTAGATCTCATCTACTAGGGCCGACGCCCCCCCTGGCACCCCTATATATAGTGGGGGAGAGAAGGGACTTCATACACCAGCCCCTGGCGCCTCCACCTCCCCCCGTTACGTCTCTCCCTCGTAGTCTCGGCGAAGCCCTGCTGCTGTGACGCCCTGCATCCACCACCACGCCGTCGTGCTGCTGGATCTTCATCAACCTCTCCTTCCCCCTTGCTGGATCAAGAAGGAGGAGACGTCTCTCGTCCCGTACGTGTGTTGAACGCGGAGGTGTCGTCCGTTCGGCGCTGGTCATCGGTGATTTGGATCACGTCGAGTACGACTACATCATCACCTTGCAAGCTTCCGCACGCGATCTAAAAGTGGTATGTAGATGCAAACTCTCTCCCTTGACTCGTTGCTTAGATGAACTCATAGATGGATCTTGGTGAAACCGTAGGAAAAATTTTAATTTTCTGCAACGTTCCCCAACACCAAGTTGGCATGGTATCATCATTTCACACACATAGCATGTGCAAGAAAGTACAGAGGCTTACGACAAAAACTGGATGCACTTCGTGTAAAAAACAAACAATCTCCTTCGAAGTATCAGGGTTTCATACGAAAACTCGTCTGTTACCAAGGGATTTCATTTTTTGAATTTATTTGAACTCCATAGTTTTTCTATGTTCAAAATGCACCATTCAAAGCCACATCATAAATTTACAACCCTTTCCGACTTCATTTGTTATTTTTCATGCATTTACTGATTATTTTGAGCTATAAGACCATGAAATTGAAAAGCATTTGAAATGAACTCTAAAAAGGTTCCAAGTTGGCATGGTATCATCATTTCACCCACATATCAAGTGCAAGAAGATACAAAGTCTTACGGCAAAAACTTGATGAACTTCATGTAAAAAACACACAATCTCCTTCGAAGTATCGGGGTTTTATACGGAAACTCGTCTGTTACAAAGGGATTTCATTTTTTTGAACTTATTTGAACTCCATAGTTTTTCTGTGTTCAAACTGCACCATTCAAAGCCATATCATCAATTTACAACCGTTTCCGACTTCATTTGTTATTATTCATGCATTTACTGATTATTTTAAGCTATTAGACCATGAAAATGAAAAACATTTGAAATGAACTCTGAAAAGGTTTCAAGTTGGCATGGTATCATCATTTCACCCACATAGCATGTGAAAGAAAGTACAGAGGCTTACGGCAAAAACTGGATGCACTTCATGTACAAAACAGACAATCTCCTTCGAAGTATCAGAGTTTCATACGGAAACTCGTCTGTTATAAAGGGATTTCATTTTTTTGAACTTATTTGAACTCCATAGTTTTTCTGTGTTCAAAATGCACCATTCAAAGCCACATCATCAATTTACAACCGTTTTCGACTTCATTTGTTATTTTTCATGCATTTACTGATTATTTTAAGCTATTAGACCATTAATTTGAAAAACATTTGAAATGAACTCTGAAAAGGTTTCAAGTTGGCATGGTATCACCATTTCACCCACATAGCATGTGAAAGAAAGTACAGAGGCTTACGACAAAAACTGGATGCACTTCGTGTACAAAATAGATAATCTCCTTCGAAGTATCAGGGTTTTATACGGAAACTCGTCTGTGACAAATGGATTTCATTTTCTAAAGTTATTTGAACTCCATAGTTTTTCTATGTTCAAAATGCACCATTCAAAGCCACATATTCAATTTACAACCCTTTCCGACTTCATTTGTTATTTTTCATGCATTTACTGATTATTTTGAGCTATAAGACGATGAAAATGAAAAGCATTTGAAATGAACTCTGAAAAGGTTCCAAGTTGGCATGGTATCATCATTTCACCCACATAGCATGTGAAAGAAAGTACAGAGGCTTACGGCAAAAACTGGATGCACTTCATGTACAAAACAGACAATCTCCTTTGAGGTATCAGGGTTTCATACGGAAACTCGTCTGTTACAAAGGGATTTCATTTTTTTGAACTTATATGAACTCCATAATTTTTCTGTGTTCAAAATGCACCATTCAAAGCCACATCATCAATTTACAACCCTTTCCGACTTCATTTGTTATTTTTCATGCATTTACTTATTATTTTGAGCTATAAGACCAGGAAATTGAAAAGCATTTGAAATGAACTCTAAAAAGGTTCCAAGTTGGCATGGTGTCATTATTTCACCCATATAGCATGTGCAAGAAAGTACAGAAGCTTACGTCAAAAACTGGATGCATTTCGTGTACAAAACAGATAATCTCCTCTGAAGTATCAGGGTTTCATACGGAAACTCGTGTGTTACAAAGGGATTTCATTTTTTTGAACTTATTTGAACTCCATAGTTTCTCTGTGTTCAAAATGCACCATTCAAAGCCACATCATCAATTTAGAACCCTTTCCGACATCATTTGTTATTTCTCATGCATTTACTGATTATTTTGAGCTATAAGACCATGAAATTGAAAAGCATTTGAAATGAACTCTGAAAATGTTCCAAGTTGGCATGGTATCATCATTTCACACACATAGCATGTGCAAGAAAGTACAGAGGCTTACGACAAAAACTGGATGCACTTTGTGTAAAAAACAAACAATCTCCTTCGAAGTATCAGGGTTTCATACGAAAACTTGTTTGTTACCAAGGGATTTCATTTTTTGAATTTATTTGAACTTCATAGTTTTTCTATGTTCAAAATGCACCATTCAAAGCCACATCATCAATTTACAACCCTTTCCGACTTCATTTGTTATTTTTCATGCACATACTGATTATTTTGAGCTATAAGACCATGAAATTGAAAAGCATTTGAAATGAACTCTGAAAAGGTTCCAAGTTGGCATGGTATCATCATTTCACCCACATAGCAAGTGCAAGAAGATGCAGAGGCTTACGGCAAAAACTTGATGAACTTCGTGTACAAAACACACAATCTCCTTCGAAGTATCGGGGTTTTATACGGAAACTCGTCTGTTACAAAGGGATTTCATTTTTTTGAACTTATTTGAACTCCATAGTTTTTCTGTGTTCAAACTGCACCATTCAAAACCATATCATCAATTTACAACCGTTTCCGACTTCATTTCTTATTATT
>NC_057813.1:119781400-119787516 GCF_018294505.1 Triticum aestivum
GAAGTATCACAGTTTCATACGGAAACTCGTCTGTTATAAAGGGATTTCATTTTTTTGAACTTATTTGAACTCCATAGTTTTTCTGTGTTCAAAATGCACCATTCAAACCCACATCATCAATTTACAACCGTTTCTGACTTCATTTGTTATTTTTCATGCATTTACTGATTATTTTAAGCTATTAGACCATTAATTTGAAAAACATTTGAAATGAACTCTGAAAAGGTTTCAAGTTGGCATGGTATCACCATTTCACCCACATAGCATGTGAAAGAAAGTACAGAGGCTTACGACAAAAACTGGATGCACTTCGTGTACAAAATAGATAATCTCCTTCGAAGTATCAAGGTTTTATACGGAAACTCGTCTGTGACAAATGGATTTCATTTTCTGAAGTTATTTGAACTCCATAGTTTTTCTATGTTCAAAATGCACCATCCAAAGCCACATATTCAATTTACAACCCTTTCCGACTTCATTTGTTATTTTTCATGCATTTACTGATTATTTTGAGCTATAAGACGATGAAAATGAAAATCATTTGAAATGAACTCTGAAAAGGTTCCAAGTTGGCATGGTATCATCATTTCACCCACATAGCATGTGAAAGAAAGTACAGAGGCTTACGGCAAAAACTGGATGCACTTCATGTACAAAACAGACAATCTCCTTTGAGGTATCAGGGTTTCATACGGAAACTCGTCTGTTACAAAGGGATTTCATTTTTTTGAACTTATATGAACTCCATAATTTTTCTGTGTTCAAAATGCACCATTCAAAGCCACATCATCAATTTACAACCCTTTCCGACTTCATTTGTTATTTTTCATGCATTTACTTATTATTTTGAGCTATAAGACCAGGAAATTGAAAAGCATTTGAAATGAACTCTAAAAAGGTTCCAAGTTGGCATGGTGTCATTATTTCACCCATATAGCATGTGCAAGAAAGTACAGAAGCTTACGTCAAAAACTAGATGCATTTCGTGTACAAAACAGACAATCTCCTCTGAAGTATCAGGGTTTCATACGGAAACTCGTGTGTTACAAAGGGATTTCATTTTTTTGAACTTATTTGAACTCCATAGTTTCTCTGTGTTCAAAATGCACCATTCAAAGCCACATCATCAATTTAGAACCCTTTCCGACATCATTTGTTATTTTTCATGCATTTACTGATTATTTTGAGCTATAAGACCATGAAATTGAAAAGCATTTGAAATGAACTCTGAAAATGTTCCAAGTTGGCATGGTATCATCATTTCACACACATAGCATGTGCAAGAAAGTACAGAGGCTTACGACAAAAACTGGATGCACTTCGTGTAAAAAAACAAACAATCTCCTTCGAAGTATCAGGGTTTCATACGAAAACTCGTCTGTTACCAAGGGATTTCATTTTTTGAATTTATTTGAACTCCATAGTTTTTCTATGTTCAAAATGCACCATTCAAAGCCACATCATCAATTTACAACCCTTTCCGACTTCATTTGTTATTTTTCATGCATTTACTGATTATTTTGAGCTATAAGACCATGAAATTGAAAAGCATTTGAAATGAACTCTGAAAAGGTTCCAAGTTGGCATGGTATCATCATTTCACCCACATAGCAAGTGCAAGAAGATACAGAGGCTTACGGCAAAAACTTGATGAACTTCGTGTACAAAACACACAATCTCCTTCGAAGTATCGGGGTTTTATACGGAAACTCGTCTGTTACAAAGGGATTTCATTTTTTTTAAACTTATTTGAACTCCATAGTTTTTCTGTGTTCAAACTGCACCATTCAAAGCCATATCATCAATTTACAACCGTTTCCGACTTCATTTGTTATTATTCATGCATTTACTGATTATTTTAAGCTATTAGACCATGAAAATGAAAAACATTTGAAATGAACTCTGAAAAGGTTTCAAGTTGGCATGGTATCATCATTTCACCCACATAGCATGTGAAAGAAAGTACAGAGGCTTACGACAAAAACTGGATGCACTTCGTGTACAAAACAGACAATCTCCTTCGAAGTATGAGGGTTTCATACAAAAACTCGTCTGTTATAAAGGGATTTCATTTTTTTGAACTTATTCGAACTCCATAGTTTTTCTGTGTTCAAAATGCACCATTCAAAGCCACATCATCAATTTACAACCCTTGACGACTTCATTTGTTATTTTTCATGCATTTAATTATTATTTTGAACTATAAGACCATGAAATTGAAAAGCATTTGAAATGAACTCTGAAAAGGTTCCAAGTTGGCATGGTATCATCATTTCATCCACATAGCATGTGCAAGAAAGTACAGAGGCTTACGTCAAAAACTGGATGCACTTCGTGTACAAAATAGACAATCTCCTTCGAAGTATCAGGGTTTCATATGGGAACTCGTGTGCTACAAAGGGATTTCATTTTTTTGAACTTATTTGAACTCCATAGTTTTTCTATTTTCAAAACGCACCATTCAAAGCCACATCATTAATTTACAACACTTTCCGGCATCATTTGTTATTTTTCATGCATTTACTCATTATTTTGAGCTATAAGACCATGAAATTGAAAATCATTTGAAATGAACTCTGAAAATGTTCCAAGTTGGCATGGTATCATCATTTCACACACATAGCATGTGCAAGAAAGTACAGAGGCTTACGACAAAAACTGGATGCACTTCGTGTACAAAATAGACAATCTCCTTCGAAGTATCAGGGTTTCATATGGAAACTCGTGTGTTACCAAGGGATTTCATTTTTTGAACTTATTTGAACTCCATAGTTTTTCTGTGTTCAAAATGCACCACTCAAAGCCACATCATCAATTTACAACCCTTTCCGACTTCATTTGTTATTTTTCATGCATTTACTGATTATTTTGAGCTATAAGACCATGAAATGGAAAATCATTTGAAATGAACTCTGAAAAGGTTCCAAGTTGGCATGGTATCATCATTTCATCCACATAGCATCTGCAAGAAAGTACAGAGGCTTACGTCAAAAACTGTATGCACTTCGTGTACAAAACAGACAATCTCCTTCGAAGTATCAGGGTTTCATATGGGAACTCGTGTGCTACAAAGGGATTTCATTTTTTTGAACTTGTTTGAACTCCATAGTTTTTCTGTTTTCAAAACGCACCATTCAAAGCCACATCATTAATTTACAACACGTTCCGACATCATTTGTTATTTTTCATGCATTTACTCATTATTTTGAGCTATAAGACCATGAAATTGAAAATCATTTGAAATGAACTCTGAAAAAGTTCCAAGTTGGCATGGTATCATCATTTCACACACAAAGCATGTGCAAGAAAGTACAGAGGCTTACGACAAAAATTGGATGCACTTCGTGTACAAAATAGACAATCTCCTTCAAAGTATCAGGGTTTCATATGGAAACTCGTGTGGTACAAAGGGATTTCATTTTTTTGAACTTATTTGAACTCCATAGTTTTCCTGTGTTCAAAATGCACCACTCAAAGACACATCATCACTTTAAAACCCTTTCCGACTTCATTTGTTATTTTTCATGCATTTACTGATTATTTTGAGCTATAAGACCATGAAATTGAAAATCATTTGAAATAACTCTGAAAAGGTTCCAAGTTGGCATGGTATCATCATTTCACCCACATAGCATGTGCAAGAAAGTACAGAGGCTTACGGCAAAAACTTGATGAACTTCATGTACAAAACAGACAATTTCCTTCGAAGTATCAGGGTTTCATACGGAAACTCGTGTGCTACAAAGGGATTTCATTTTTTTGAACTTGTTTGAACTCCATAGTTTTTATGTTTTCAAAACGCACCATTCGAAGCCACATCATTAATTTACAACACTTTCCGACATCATTTGTTATTTTTCATGCGTTTACTCATTATTTTGAGCTATAAGACCATGAAATTGAAAATCATTTGAAATGAACTCTGAAAATGTTCCAAGTTGGCATGGTATCATCATTTCACACACATAGCATGTTCAAGAAAGTACAGAGGCTTACGACAAAAACTGGATGCACTTCGTGTACAAAATAGACAATCTCCTTCGAAGTATCACGGTTTCATATGGGAACTCGTGTGCTACAAAGGGATTTCATTTTTTTGAACTTATTTGAACTCCATAGTTTCTCTGTGTTCAAAATGCACCATTCAAAGCCACATCATCAATTTAGAACCCTTTCCGACATCATTTGTTATTTTTCATGCATTTACTGATTATTTTGAGCTATAAGACCATGAAATTGAAAATCATTTGAAATGAACTCTGAAAAGGTTCCAAGTTGGCATGGTATCATCATTTCATCCACATAGCATCTGCAAGAAAGTATAGAGGCTAACGTCAAAAACTGTATGCACTTCGTGTACAAAACAGACAATCTCCTTCGAAGTATCAGGGTTTCATATGGGAACTCATGTGCTACAAAGGGATTTCATTTTTTTGAACTTGTTCAAAACGCACCATTCAAAGCCACATCATTAATTTACAACACTTTCCGACATCATTTGTTATTTTTCATGCATTTACTAATTATTTTGAGCTATAAGACCATGAAATTGAAAATCATTTGAAATGAACTCTGAAAATGTTCCAAGTTGGCATGGTATCATCATTTCACACACATAGCATGTGCAAGAAAGTACAGAGGCTTACGACAAAAACTGGATGCACTTCATGTACAAAATAGACAATCTCCTTCTAAGTATGAGGGTTTCATATGGAAACTCGTGTGGTACAAAGGGATTTCATTTTTTTGAACTTATTTGAACTCCATAGTTTTCCTGTGTTCAAAATGCACCACTCAAAGACACATCATCACTTTAAAACCCTTTCCGACTTCATTTGTTATTTTTCATGCATTTACTGATTATTTTGAGCTATAAGACCATGAAATTGAAAATCATTTGAAATGAACTCTGAAAATGTTCCAAGTTGGCATGGTATCATCATTTCGCACACATAGCATGTGCAAGAAAGTACAGAGGCTTACGACAAAAACTGGATGCACTTCGTGTACAAAATAGACAATCTCCTTTGAAGTATCAGGGTTTCATATGGGAACTCGTGTGCTACAAAGGGATTTCATTTTTTTGAACTTATTTGAACTCCATAGTTTCTCTGTGTTCAAAATGCACCATTCAAAGCCACATCGTCAATTTAGAACCCTTTCCGACATCATTTGTTATTTTTCATGCATTTACTGATTATTTTCAGCTATAAGACCATGAAATTGAAAATCATTTGAAATGAACTCTGAAAAGGTTCCAAGTTGGCATGGTATCATCATTTCATCCACATAGCATCTGCAAGAAAGTACAGAGGCTTACGTCAAAAACTGTATGCACTTCGTGTACAAAACAGACAATCTCCTTCGAAGTATCAGGGTTTCATATGGGAACTCGTGTGCTACAAAGGGATTTCATTTTTTTGAACTTGTTTGAACTCCATAGTTTTTCTGTTTTCAAAATGCACCATTCAAAGCCACATCATTAATTTACAACACTTTCCGACATCATTTGTTATTTTTCATGCATTTACTCATTATTTTGAGCTATAAGACCATGAAATTGAAAATCATTTGAAATGAACTCTAAAAATGTTCCAAGTTGGCATGGTATCATCATTTCACACACATAGCATGTGCAAGAAAGTACAGAGGCTTACGACAGAAACTGGATGCACTTCGTGTACAAAATAGACAATCTCCTTCGAAGTATCAGGGTTTCATATGGGAACTCGTGTGCTACAAAGGGATTTCATTTTTTTGAACTTATTTGAACTCCATAGTTTCTCTGTGTTCAAAATGCACCATTCAAAGCCACATCATCAATTTAGAACCCTTTCCGACATCATTTGTTATTTTTCATGCATTTACTGATTATTTTGAGCTATAAGACCATGAAATTGAAAATCATTTGAAATGAACTCTGAAAAGGTTCCAAGTTGGCATGGTATCATCATTTCATCCACATAGCATCTGCAAGAAAGTACAGAGGCTTACGTGAAAAACTGTATGCACTTCGTGTACAAAACAGACAATCTCCTTCGAAGTATCAGGGTTTCATATGGGAACTCGTGTGCTACAAAGGGATTTCATTTTTTTGAACTTGTTTGAACTCCATA
>NC_057813.1:119787526-119788121 GCF_018294505.1 Triticum aestivum
ATGCACTTCGTGTACAAAACAGACAATCTCCTTCGAAGTATAAGGGTTTCATATGGGAACTCGTGTGCTACAAAGGGATTTCATTTTTTTGAACTTGTTTGAACTCCATAGTTTTGTTGTTTTCAAAACGCACCATTCAACGCCACATCATTAATTTACAACATTTTCCAACATCATTTGTTATTTTTCATGCATTTACTCATTATTTTGAGCTATAAGACCATGAAATTGAAAATCCTTTGAAATGAACTCTGAAAATGTTCCAAGTTGGCATGGTATCATCATTTCACACACATAGCATGTGCAAGAAAGTACAGAGGCTTACGACAAAAACTGGATGCACTTCGTGTACAAAATAGACAATCTCCTTCGAAGTATCAGGGTTTCATATGGAAACTCGTGTGGTACAAAGGGATTTCATTTTTTTGAACTTATTTGAACTCCATAGTTTTCCTGTGTTCAAAATGCACCACTCAAAGACACATCATCACTTTAAAACCCTTTCCGACTTCATTTGTTATTTTTCATGCATTTACTGATTATTTTGAGCTATAAGACCATGAAATTGAAAATCATTTGAAATGAACTCTGAAAA
>NC_057813.1:119788511-119791624 GCF_018294505.1 Triticum aestivum
CCACATAGCATCTGCAAGAAAGTACAGAGGCTTACGTGAAAAACTGTATGCACTTCGTGTACAAAACAGACAATCTCCTTCGAAGTATCAGGGTTTCATATGGGAACTCGTGTGCTACAAAGGGATTTCATTTTTTTGAACTTGTTTGAACTCCATAGTTTTTCAGTTTTCAAAACGCACCATTCAAAGCCACATCATTAATTTACAACACTTTCCGACATCATTTGTTATTTTTCATGCATTTACTCATTATTTTGAGCTATAAGACCATGAAATTGAAAATCATTTGAAATGAACTCTGAAAATGTTCCAAGTTGGCATGGTATCATCATTTCACACACATAGCATGTGCAAGAAAGTACAGAGGCTTACGACAAAAACTGGATGCACTTCGTGTACAAAATAGAAAATCTCCTTCGAAGTATCAGGGTTTCATATGGAAACTCGTGTGGTACAAAGGGATTTCATATTTTTGAACTTATTTGAACTCCATAGTTTTCTTGTGTTCAAAATGCACCACTCAAAGACACATCATCACTTTAAAACCCTTTCCGACTTCATTTGTTATTTTTCATGCATTTACTGATTATTTTGAGCTATAAGACCATGAAATTGAAAATCATTTGAAATGAACTCTGAAAAGGTTCCAAGTTGGCATGGTATCATCATTTCACCCACATAGCATGTGCAAGAAAGTACAGAGGCTTACGGCAAAAACTTGATGAACTTCATGTACAAAACAGACAATTTCCTTCGAAGTATCAGGGTTTCATACGGAAACTCGTGTGCTACAAAGGGATTTCATTTTTTTGAACTTGTTTGAACTCCATAGTTTTTATGTTTTCAAAACGCACCATTCGAAGCCACATCATTAATTTACAACACTTTCCGACATCATTTGTTATTTTTCATGCATTTACTCATTATTTTGAGCTATAAGACCATGAAATTGAAAATCATTTGAAATGAACTCTGAAAATGTTCCAAGTTGGCATGGTATCATCATTTCACACACATAGCATGTGCAAGAAAGTACAGACGCTTACGACAAAAACTGGATGCACTTCGTATACAAAATAGACAATCTCCTTCGAAGTATCAGGGTTTCATATGGGAACTCGTGTGCTACAAAGGGATTTCATTTTTTTGAACTTATTTGAACTCCATAGTTTCTCTGTGTTCAAAATGCACCATTCAAAGCCACATCATCAATTTAGAACCCTTTCCGACATCATTTGTTATTTTTCATGCATTTACTGATTATTTTGAGCTATAAGACCATGAAATTGAAAATCATTTGAAATGAACTCTGAAAAGGTTCCAAGTTGGCATGGTATCATCATTTCATCCACATAGCATCTGCAAGAAAGTACAGAGGCTTACGTCAAAAACTGTATGCACTTCGTGTACAAAACAGACAATCTCCTTCGAAGTATAAGGGTTTCATATGGGAACCCGTGTGCTACAAAGGGATTTCATTTTTTTGAACTTCTTTGAACTCCATAGTTTTGTTGTTTTCAAAACGCACCATTCAACGCCACATCATTAATTT
This sequence comes from Triticum aestivum, assembly GCF_018294505.1. Taxonomy (NCBI): domain Eukaryota; kingdom Viridiplantae; phylum Streptophyta; class Magnoliopsida; order Poales; family Poaceae; genus Triticum; species Triticum aestivum. The sequence goes on from NC_057813.1 coordinate 119,790,064, forward strand.
ACAACACTTTCCGACATCATTTGTTATTTTTCATGCATTTACTCATTATTTTGAGCTATAAGACCATGAAATTGAAAATCATTTGAAATGAACTCTGAAAATGTTCCAAGTTGGCATGGTATCATCATTTCACACACATAGCATGTGCAAGAAAGTACAGAGGCTTACGACAAAAACTGGATGCACTTCGTGTACAAAATAGACAATCTAATTCGAAGTATCAGGGTTTCATACGGAAACCCGTCTGTTACAAAGGGATTTCATTTTTTTGAACTTATTTGAACTCCATAGTTTTCCTGTGTTCAAAATGCACCACTCAAAGACACATCATCACTTTAAAACCCTTTCCGACTTCATTTGTTATTTTTCATGCATTTACTGATTATTTTGAGCTATAAGACCATGAAATTGAAAATCATTTGAAATGAACTCTGAAAAGGTTCCAAGTTGGCATGGTATCATCATTTCACCCACATAGCATGTGCAAGAAAGTACAGAGGCTTACGGCAAAAACTTGATGAACTTCATGTACAAAACAGACAATTTCCTTCGAAGTATCAGGGTTTCATACGGAAACTCGTGTGCTACAAAGGGATTTCATTTTTTTGAACTTGTTTGAACTCCATAGTTTTTATGTTTTCAAAACGCACCATTCGAAGCCACATCATTAATTTACAACACTTTCCGACATCATTTGTTATTTTTCATGCATTTACTCATTATTTTGAGCTATAAGACCATGAAATTGAAAATCATTTGAAATGAACTCTGATAATGTTCCAAGTTGGCATGGTATCATCATTTCACACACGTAGCATGTGCAAGAAAGTACAGGCGCTTACGACAAAAACTGGATGCACTTCGTATACAAAACAGACAATCTCCTTCGAAGTATCAGGGTTTCATACGGAAACTTGTCTGTTACAAAGGGATTTCATTTTTTTGAAATTATTTGATCTCCATAGTTTTTCTGTGTTCAAAATGCACCACTCAAAGCCACATCATCAATTTACAACCCTTTCCGACTTCATTTGTTATTTTTCATGCATTTACTGATTATTTTGAGCTATAAGACCATGAAATTGAAAAGCATTTGAAATGAACTCTGAAAATGTTCCAAGTTGGCATGGTATCATCATTTCACACACATAGCTTGTGCAAGAAAGTACAGAGGCTTACGACAAAAACTGGATGCACTTCGTGTACAAAATAGACAATCTCCTTCGAAGTATCAGGGTTTCATATGGGAACTCGTGTGCTACAAAGGGATTTCATTTTTTTGAACTTATTTGAACTCCATAGTTTCTCTGTGTTCAAAATGCACCATTCAAAGCCACATCATCAATTTAGAACCCTTTCCGACATCATTTGTTATTTTCATGCATTTACTGATTATTTTGAGCTATAAGACCATGAAATTGAAAATCATTTGAAATGAACTCTGAAAAGGTTCCAAGTTGGCATGGTATCATCATTTCATCCACATAGCATCTGCAAGAAAGTACAGAGGCTTACGTCAAAAACTGTATGCACTTCGTGTACAAAACAGACAATCTCCTTC
>NC_057813.1:119791634-119792071 GCF_018294505.1 Triticum aestivum
AAGGGATTTCATTTTTTTGAACTTGTTTGAACTCCATAGTTTTTCTGTTTTCAAAACGCACCATTCAAAGCCACATCATTAATTTACAACACTTTCCGACATCATTTGTTATCTTTCATGCATTTACTCATTATTTTGTACTATAAGACCATGAAACTGAAAATCATTTGAAATGAACTCTGAAAATGTTCTAAGTTGGCATGGTATCATCATTTCACACACATAGCATGTGCAAGAAAGTACAGAGGCTTACGACAAAAACTGGATGCACTTCGTGTACAAAATAGACAATCTCCTTCGAAGTATCAGGGTTTCATATGGAAACTCGTGTGTTACAAAGGGATTTCATTTTTTTGAACTTATTTGAACTCCATAGTTTTCCTGTCTTCAAAATGCACCACTCAAAGACACATCATCACTTTAAAACCCTTTCCGAC
>NC_057813.1:119792081-119794059 GCF_018294505.1 Triticum aestivum
CTTTCCGACATCATTTGTTATTTTTCATGCATTTACTCATTATTTTGAGCTATAAGACCATGAAATTGAAAATCATTTGAAATGAACTCTGAAAATGTTCCAAGTTGGCATGGTATCATCATTTCACACACATAGCATGTGCAAGAAAGTACAGAGGCTTACGACAAAAACTAGATGCACTTCGTGTACAAAATAGACAATCTCCTTCGAAGTATCAGGGTTTCATATGGGAACTCGTTTGAACCCCATAGTTAATTTACAACACTTTCCGACATCATTTGTTATTTTTCATGCATTTACTCATTATTTTGAGCTATAAGACCATGAAATTGAAAATCATTTGAAATGAACTCTGAAAATGTTCCAAGTTGGCATGGTATCATCATTTCACACACATAGCATGTGCAAGAAAGTACAGAGGCTTACGACAAAAACTGGATGCACTTCGTGTACAAAATAGACAATCTCCTTCGAAGTATCAGGGTTTCATATGGAAACTCGTGTGTTACAAAGGGATTTCATTTTTTTGAACTTATTTGAACTCCATAGTTTTCCTGTGTTCAAAATGCACCACTCAAAGACACATCATCACTTTAAAACCCTTTCCGACTTCATTTGTTATTTTTCATGCATTTACTGATTATTTTGAGCTATAAGACCATGAAATTGAAAATCATTTGAAATGAACTCTGAAAAGGTTCCAAGTTGGCATGGTATCATCATTTCACCCACATAGCATGTGCAAGAAAGTACAGAGGCTTACGGCAAAAACTTGATGAACTTCATGTACAAAACAGACAATTTCCTTCGAAGTATCAGGGTTTCCTACGGAAACTCGTCTGTTACAAAGGGATTTCATTTTGTTGAAATTATTTGATCTCCATAGTTTTTCTGTGTTCAAAATGCACCACTCAAAGCCACATCATCAATTTACAACCCTTTCCGACTTCATTTGTTATTTTTCATGGAGTTACTGATTATTTTGAGCTATAAGACCATGAAATTGAAAAGCATTTGAAATGAACTCTGAAAAGGTTCCAAGTTGGCATGGTATCATCATTTCATCCACATAGCATCTGCAAGAAAGTACATAGGCTTACGTCAAAAACTGGATGCACTTCGTGTAAGAAACAAACAATCTTCTTCGAAGTATCAGGGTTTCATATGGGAACTCGTGTGCTACAAAGGGATTTCATTTTTTTGAACTTGTTTGAACTCCATAGTTTTTCTGTTTTCAAAACGCACCATTCAAAGCCACATCATTAATTTACAACACTTTCCGACATCATTTGTTATCTTTCATGCATTTACTCATTATTTTGTACTATAAGACCATGAAACTGAAAATCATTTGAAATGAACTCTGAAAATGTTCTAAGTTGGCATGGTATCATCATTTCACACACATAGCATGTGCAAGAAAGTACAGAGGCTTACGACAAAAACTGGATGCACTTCGTGTACAAAATAGACAATCTCCTTCGAAGTATCAGGGTTTCATATGGAAACTCGTGTGTTACAAAGGGATTTCATTTTTTTGAACTTATTTGAACTCCATAGTTTTCCTGTCTTCAAAATGCACCACTCAAAGACACATCATCACTTTAAAACCCTTTCCGACTTCATTTGTTATTTTTCATGCATTTACTGATTATTTTGAGCTATAAGACCATGAAATTGAAAATCATTTGAAATGAAGTCTGAAAAGGTTCCAAGTTGGCATGGTATCATCATTTCACCCACATAGCATGTGCAAGAAAGTACAGAGGCTTACGGCAAAAACTTGATGAACTTCATGTACAAAACAGACAATTTCCTTCGAAGTATCAGGGTTTCATACGGAAACTTGTCTGTTACAAAGGGATTTCATTTTGTTGAAATTATTTGATCTCCATAGTTTTTCTGTGTTCAAAATGCACCACTCAAAGCCACATCATCAATTTACAACCCTTTCCGACTTCATTTGTTATTTTTCATG
>NC_057813.1:119794069-119794772 GCF_018294505.1 Triticum aestivum
ACTTCGTATACAAAACAGACAATCTCCTTCGAAGTATCAGGGTTTCATACGGAAACTTGTCTGTTACAAAGGGATTTCATTTTTTTGAAATTATTTGATCTCCATAGTTTTTCTGTGTTCAAAATGCACCACTCAAAGCCACATCATCAATTTACAACCCTTTCCGACTTCATTTGTTATTTTTCATGCATTTACTGATTATTTTGAGCTATAAGACCATGAAATTGAAAAGCATTTGAAATGAACTCTGAAAATGTTCCAAGTTGGCATGGTATCATCATTTCACACACATAGCTTGTGCAAGAAAGTACAGAGGCTTACGACAAAAACTGGATGCACTTCGTGTACAAAATAGACAATCTCCTTCGAAGTATCAGGGTTTCATATGGGAACTCGTGTGCTACAAAGGGATTTCATTTTTTTGAACTTATTTGAACTCCATAGTTTCTCTGTGTTCAAAATGCACCATTCAAAGCCACATCATCAATTTAGAACCCTTTCCGACATCATTTGTTATTTTCATGCATTTACTGATTATTTTGAGCTATAAGACCATGAAATTGAAAATCATTTGAAATGAACTCTGAAAAGGTTCCAAGTTGGCATGGTATCATCATTTCATCCACATAGCATCTGCAAGAAAGTACAGAGGCTTACGTCAAAAACTGTATGCACTTCGTGTACAAAACAGACAATCTCCTTC
>NC_057813.1:119794782-119795219 GCF_018294505.1 Triticum aestivum
AAGGGATTTCATTTTTTTGAACTTGTTTGAACTCCATAGTTTTTCTGTTTTCAAAACGCACCATTCAAAGCCACATCATTAATTTACAACACTTTCCGACATCATTTGTTATCTTTCATGCATTTACTCATTATTTTGTACTATAAGACCATGAAACTGAAAATCATTTGAAATGAACTCTGAAAATGTTCTAAGTTGGCATGGTATCATCATTTCACACACATAGCATGTGCAAGAAAGTACAGAGGCTTACGACAAAAACTGGATGCACTTCGTGTACAAAATAGACAATCTCCTTCGAAGTATCAGGGTTTCATATGGAAACTCGTGTGTTACAAAGGGATTTCATTTTTTTGAACTTATTTGAACTCCATAGTTTTCCTGTCTTCAAAATGCACCACTCAAAGACACATCATCACTTTAAAACCCTTTCCGAC
>NC_057813.1:119795229-119796850 GCF_018294505.1 Triticum aestivum
CTTTCCGACATCATTTGTTATTTTTCATGCATTTACTCATTATTTTGAGCTATAAGACCATGAAATTGAAAATCATTTGAAATGAACTCTGAAAATGTTCCAAGTTGGCATGGTATCATCATTTCACACACATAGCATGTGCAAGAAAGTACAGAGGCTTACGACAAAAACTAGATGCACTTCGTGTACAAAATAGACAATCTCCTTCGAAGTATCAGGGTTTCATATGGGAACTCGTTTGAACCCCATAGTTAATTTACAACACTTTCCGACATCATTTGTTATTTTTCATGCATTTACTCATTATTTTGAGCTATAAGACCATGAAATTGAAAATCATTTGAAATGAACTCTGAAAATGTTCCAAGTTGGCATGGTATCATCATTTCACACACATAGCATGTGCAAGAAAGTACAGAGGCTTACGACAAAAACTGGATGCACTTCGTGTACAAAATAGACAATCTCCTTCGAAGTATCAGGGTTTCATATGGAAACTCGTGTGTTACAAAGGGATTTCATTTTTTTGAACTTATTTGAACTCCATAGTTTTCCTGTGTTCAAAATGCACCACTCAAAGACACATCATCACTTTAAAACCCTTTCCGACTTCATTTGTTATTTTTCATGCATTTACTGATTATTTTGAGCTATAAGACCATGAAATTGAAAATCATTTGAAATGAACTCTGAAAAGGTTCCAAGTTGGCATGGTATCATCATTTCACCCACATAGCATGTGCAAGAAAGTACAGAGGCTTACGGCAAAAACTTGATGAACTTCATGTACAAAACAGACAATTTCCTTCGAAGTATCAGGGTTTCCTACGGAAACTCGTCTGTTACAAAGGGATTTCATTTTGTTGAAATTATTTGATCTCCATAGTTTTTCTGTGTTCAAAATGCACCACTCAAAGCCACATCATCAATTTACAACCCTTTCCGACTTCATTTGTTATTTTTCATGGAGTTACTGATTATTTTGAGCTATAAGACCATGAAATTGAAAAGCATTTGAAATGAACTCTGAAAAGGTTCCAAGTTGGCATGGTATCATCATTTCATCCACATAGCATCTGCAAGAAAGTACATAGGCTTACGTCAAAAACTGGATGCACTTCGTGTAAGAAACAAACAATCTTCTTCGAAGTATCAGGGTTTCATATGGGAACTCGTGTGCTACAAAGGGATTTCATTTTTTTGAACTTGTTTGAACTCCATAGTTTTTCTGTTTTCAAAACGCACCATTCAAAGCCACATCATTAATTTACAACACTTTCCGACATCATTTGTTATCTTTCATGCATTTACTCATTATTTTGTACTATAAGACCATGAAACTGAAAATCATTTGAAATGAACTCTGAAAATGTTCCAAGTTGGCATGGTATCATCATTTCACACACATAGCATGTGCCAGAAAGTACAGAGGCTTACGACAAAAACTGGATGCACTTCGTGTACAAAATAGACAATCTCCTTCGAAGTATCAGGGTTTCATATGGAAACTCGTGTGTTACAAAGGGATTTCATTTTTTTGAACTTATTTGAACTCCATAGTTTTCCTGTCTTCAAAATGCACCACTCAAAGACACATCATCACTTTAAAACCCTTTCCGAC
>NC_057813.1:119796860-119802141 GCF_018294505.1 Triticum aestivum
TGAACTTCATGTACAAAACAGACAATTTCCTTCGAAGTATCAGGGTTTCATACGGAAACTTGTCTGTTACAAAGGGATTTCATTTTGTTGAAATTATTTGATCTCCATAGTTTTTCTGTGTTCAAAATGCACCACTCAAAGCCACATCATCAATTTACAACCCTTTCCGACTTCATTTGTTATTTTTCATGCATTTACTGATTATTTTGAGCTATAAGACCATGAAATTGAAAAGCATTTGAAATGAACTCTGAAAAGGTTCCAAGTTGGCATGGTATCATCATTTCATCCACATAGCATCTGCAAGAAAGTACATAGGCTTACGTCAAAAACTAGATGCACTTCGTGTAAAAAACAAACAATCTTCTTCGAAGTATCAGGGTTTCATATGGGAACTCGTGTGCTACAAAGGGATTTCATTTTTTTGAACTTGTTTGAACTCCATAGTTTTTCTGTTTTCAAAACGCACCATTCAAAGCCACATCATTAATTTACAACACTTTCCGACATCATTTGTTATTTTTCATGCATTTACTCATTATTTTGTACTATAAGACCATGAAATTAAAAATCATTTGAAATGAACTCTGAAAATGTTCCAAGTTGGCATGGTATCATCATTTCACACACATAGCATGTGCAAGAAAGTACAGAGGCTTACGACAAAAACTGGATGCACTTCGTGTACAAAATAGACAATCTCCTTCGAAGTACCAGGGTTTCACATGGAAACTCGTGTGTTACAAAGGGATTTCATTTTTTTAAATTTATTTGAAATCCATAGTTTTCCTGTGTTCAAAATGCACCACTCAAAGACACATCATCACTTTACAACCCTGTCCGACTTCATTTGTTATTTTTCATGCATTTACTGATTATTTTGAGCTATAAGACCATGAAATTGAAAATCATTTGAAATGAACTCTGAAAAGGTTCCAAGTTGGCATGGTATCATCATTTCACCCACATAGCATGTGCAAGAAAGTACAGAGGCTTACGGCAAAAACTTGATGAACTTCATGTACAAAACAGACAATTTCCTTCGAAGTATCAGGGTTTCATACGGAAACTCGTCTGTTACAAAGGGATTTCATTTTTTTGAACTTAATTGATCTCCATAGTTTTTCTGTGTTCAAAATGCACCACTCAAAGCCACATCATCAATTTACAACCCTTTCCGACTTCATTTGTTATTTTTCATGCATTTACTTATTATTTTGAACTATAAGACCATGAAATTGAAAAGCATTTGAAATGAACTCTGAAAAGGTTCCAAGTTGGCATGGTATCATCATTTCATCCACATAGCATGTGCAAGAAATTACAAAGGCTTACGACAAAAATTGGATGCACTTCGTGTACAAAACAGTCAATCTCCTTCGAAGTATGAGGGTTTCATACGGAAACTCGTCTGGTACAAAGGGATTTCATTTTTTTGAACTTATTTGAACTCCATAGTATTTCTGTGTTCAAAATGCACCATTCAAAGCCAGATCATCAATTTACAACCCTTTTCGACTTCATTTGTTATTTTTCACGCATTTACTGATTATTTTGAGCTATAAGACCATGAAATTGAAAAGCATTTGAAATGAAATGTGAAAATGTTCCAAGTTGGCATGGTATCATCATTTCACACACATAGCATGTGCAAGAAAGTACAGAGGCTTACGACAAAAACTGGATGCACTTCGTGTACAAAATAGACAATCTCCGTCGAAGTATCAGGGTTTCACATGGAAACTCGTGTGTTACAAAGGGATTTCATTTTTTTGAATTTATTTGAAATCCATAGTTTTCCTGTGTTCAAAATGCACCACTCAAAGACACATCATCACTTTACAACCCTTTCCGACTTCATTTGTTATTTTTCATGCATTTACTGATTATTTTGAGCTATAAGACCATGAAATTGAAAATCATTTGAAATGAACTCTGAAAAGGTTCCAAGTTGGCATGGTATCATCATTTCACCCACATAGCATGTGCAAGAAAGTACAGAGGCTTACGGCAAAAACTTGATGAACTTCATGTACAAAACAGACAATTTCCTTCGAAGTATCAGGGTTTCATACGGAAACTCGTCTGTTACAAAGGGATTTCATTTTTTTGAACTTATTTGATCTCCATAGTTTTTCTGTGTTCAAAATGCACCATTCAAAGCCACATCATCAATTTACAACCCTTTCCGACTTCATTTGTTATTTTTCATGCATTTACTTATTATTTTGAACTATAAGACCATGAAATTGAAAAGCATTTGAAATGAACTCTGAAAAGGTTCCAAGTTGGCATGGTATCATCATTTCATCCACATAGCATGTGCAAGAAATTACAAAGGCTTACGGCAAAAATTGGATGCACCTCGTGTACAAAACAGTCAATCTCCTTCGAAGTATGAGGGTTTCATACGGAAACTCGTCTGTTACAAAGGGATTTCATTTTTTTTGAACTTATTTGAACTCCATAGTATTTGTGTGTTCAAAATGCACCATTCAAAGCCAGATCATCAATTTACAACCCTTTTTGACTTCGTTTGTTATTTTTCACGCATTTACTGATTATTTTGAGCTATAAGACCATGAAATTGAAAAGCATTTGAAATGAAATCTGAAAATGTTCCAAGTTGGCATGGTATCATCATTTCACCCACATAGCATGTGCAAGAAAGTACAGAGGATTACGACAAAAACTGGATGCACTTCGTGTACAAAACAGACAATCTCCTTCGAAGTATCAGAGTTTCATACGGAAACTCGTCTGTGACAAAGGGATCTCATTTTTTGAACTTATTTGAACTCCATAGTTTTTCTGTGTTGAAAATGCACCATTCAAAGCCACATCATCAATTTACAACCCTTTCCGACTTCATTTGTTATTTTTCGCGCATTTACTTATTATTTTGAGCTATAAGACCATGAAATTGAAAAGCATTTGAAATGAAGTCTGAAAAGGTTCCAAGTTGGCATGGTATCATCATATCACCCACATAGCATGTGCAAGAAAGTACAAAGGCTTACGGCAAAAACTAGATGCACTTCGTGTACAAAACAGACAATCTCCTTCGAGGTATGAGGGTTTCATACGGAAACTCGTCTGTTACAAAGGGATTTCATTTTTTGAACTTATATGAATTCCATAATTTTTCTGTGTTCAAAATGCACCATTCAAAGCCACATCATTAAGTTACAACCCTTTCCGACTTCATTTGTTATTTTTCATGCATTTACTGAGTATTTTGAGCTATAAGACCATGAAATTGAAAATCATTTGAAATAAACTCTGAAAAGGTTCCAAGTTGGCATGGTATCATCATTTCATCCACATAGCATGTGCAAGAAAGTACAGAGGCTTACGTCAAAAACTGGATGCACTTCGTGTACAAAATAGAGAATCTCCTTCGAAGCATCACGGTTTCATATGGAAACTCGTGTGTTACAAAGGGATTTCATTTTTTTTGAACTTATTTAAACTCCATAGTTTTTATGTTTTCAAAACGCACCATTCAAAGCCACATCATCAATTTACAACCCTTTCCGACTTCATTTGTTATTTTTCATGCATTTACTGATTATTTTGAGCTATAAGACCATGAAATTGAAAAGCATTTGAAATGAACTCTGAAAATGTTCCAAGTTGGCACGGTATCATCATTTCACCCACATAGCATGTGCAAGAAAGTACAAAGGCTTACGGCAAAAACTAGATGCACTTCGTGTACAAAACAGTCAATCTCCTTCGAAGTATGAGGGTTTCATACGGAAACTCGTCTGTTACAAAGGGATTTCATTTTTTTGAACTTATTTGAACTCCATAGTATTTCTGTGTTCAAAATGCACCATTCAAAGCCAGATCATCAATTTACAACCCTTTCTGACTTCATTTGTTATTTTTCACGCATTTACCGATTATTTTGAGCTATAAGACCATGAAATTGAAAAGCATTTGAAATGAACTCTGAAAATGTTCCAAGTTGGCATGGTATCATCATTTCACACACATAGCATGTGCAAGAAACTACAGAGGCTTACGACAAAAACTGGATGCACTTCGTGTACAAAATAGACAATCTCCTTCGAAGTATCAGGGTTTCACATGGAAACTCGTGTGTTACAAAGGGATTTCATTTTTTTGAATTTATTTGAAATCCATAGTTTTCCTGTGTTCAAAATGCACCACTCAAAGACACATCATCACTTTACAACCCTTTCCGACTTCATTTGTTATTTTTCATGCATTTACTGATTATTTTGAGCTATAAGACCATGAAATTGAAAATCATTTGAAATGAACTCTGAAAAGGTTCCAAGTTGGCATGGTATCATCATTTCGTCCACATAGCATGTGCAAGAAAGTACAGAGGCTTACGTCAAAAATTGGATGCACTTCATGTACAAAACAGACAATCTCCTTCGAAGTATCAGGGTTTCATACGGAAACTCGTCTGTTACAAAGGGATTTCATTTTTTTGAACTTATTTGATCTCCATAGTTTTTTTGTGTTCAAAACGCACCATTCAAAGCCACATCATCAATTTACAACCCTTTCCGACTTCATTTGTTATTTTTCATGCATTTACTTATTATTTTGAACTATAAGACCATGAAATTGAAAAGCATTTGAAATGAACTCTGAAAAGGTTCCAAGTTGGCATGGTATCATCATTTCATCCACATAGCATGTGCAAGAAATTACAAAGGCTTACAGCAAAAATTGGATGCACTTCGTGTACAAAACAGTCAATCTCCTTCGAAGTATGAGGGTTTCATACGGAAACTCGTCTGTTACAAAGGGATTTCATTTTTTTGAACTTATTTGAACTCCATAGTATTTCTGTGTTCAAAATGCACCATTCAAAGCCAGATCATCAATTTACAACCCTTTTCGACTTCATTTGTTATTTTTCACGCATTTACTGATTATTTTGAGCTATAAGACCATGAAATTGAAAAGCATTTGAAATGAAATCTGAAAATGTTCCAAGTTGGCATGGTATCATCATTTCACCCACATAGCATGTGCAAGAAAGTACAGAGGATTACGACAAAAACTGGATGCACTTCGTGTACAAAACAGACAATCTCCTTCGAAGTATCAGAGTTTCATACGGAAACTCGTCTGTGACAAAGGGATCTCATTTTTTGAACTTATTTGAACTCCATAGTTTTTCTGTGTTCAAAATGCACCATTCAAAGCCACATCATCAATTTACAACCCTTTCCGACTTCATTTGTTATTTTTCGCGCATTTACTGATTATTTTGAGCTATAAGACCATGAAA
>NC_057813.1:119802151-119804402 GCF_018294505.1 Triticum aestivum
AATGAAGTCTGAAAAGGTTCCAAGTTGGCATGGTATCATCATTTCACCCACATAGCATGTGCAAGAAAGTACAAAGGCTTACGGCAAAAACTAGATGCACTTCGTGTACAAAACAGACAATCTCCTTCGAGGTATGAGGGTTTCATACGGAAACTCGTCTGTTACAAAGGGATTTCATTTTTTGAACTTATATGAACTCCATAAATTTTCTGTGTTCAAAATGCACCATTCAAAGCCACATCATCAATTTACAACCCTTTCCGACTTCATTTGTTATTTTTCATGCATTTACTGAGTATTTTGAGCTATAAGACCATGAAATTGAAAATCATTTGAAATAAACTCAGAAAAGGTTCCAAGTTGGCATGGTATCATCATTTCATCCACATAGCATGTGCAAGAAAGTACAGAGGCTTACGTCAAAAATTGGATGCACTTCGTGTACAAAATAGACAATCTCCTTCGAAGTATCACGGTTTCATATGGAAACTCGTGTGTTACAAAGGGATTTCATTTTTTTGAACTTATTTAAACTCCATAGTTTTTATGTTTTCAAAACGCACCATTCAAAGCCACATCATCAATTTACAACCCTTTCCGACTTCATTTGTTATTTTTCATGCATTTACTGATTATTTTGAGCTATAAGACCATGAAATTGAAAAGCATTTGAAATGAACTCTGAAAATGTTCCAAGTTGGCACGGTATCATCATTTCACCCACATAGCATGTGCAAGAAAGTACAAAGGCTTACGGCAAAAACTAGATGCACTTCGTGTACAAAATAGTCAATCTCCTTCGAAGTATGAGGGTTTCATACGGAAACTCGTCTGTTACAAAGGGATTTCATTTTTTTGAACTTATTTGAACTCCATAGTATTTCTGTGTTCAAAATGCACCATTCAAAGCCAGATCATCAATTTACAACCCTTTCCGACTTCATTTGTTATTTTTCACGCATTTACCGATTATTTTGAGCTATAAGACCATGAAATTGAAAAGCATTTGAAATGAACTCTGAAAATGTTCCAAGTTGGCATGGTATCATCATTTCACACACATAGCATGTGCAAGAAAGTACAGAGGCTTACGACAAAAACTGGATGCACTTCTTGTACAAAATAGACAATCTCCTTCAAAGTATCAGGGTTTCATACAAAAACTCGTGTGTTACCAAGGGATTTCATTTTTTTGAACTTATTTGAACTCCATAGTTTTTCTATGTTCAAAATGCACCATTCAAAGCCACATCATCAATTTACAACCCTTTCTGACTTCATTTGTTATTTTTCATGCATTTACTGATTATTTTGAGCTATAAGACCATGAAATTGAAAAGCATTTGAAATGAACTCTGAAAATGTTCCAAGTTGGCACGGTATCATCATTTCATACACATAGCATGTGCAAGAAAGTACAGAGGCTTACGACAAAAACTGGATGCACTTCGTGTACAAAATAGACAATCTCCTTCGAAGTATCAGGGTTTCATACAAAAACTCGTGTGTTACCAAGGGATTTCATTTTTTTGAACTTATTTGAACTCCATAGTTTTTCTATGTTCAAAATGCACCATTCAAAGCCACATCATCAATTTACAACCCTTTCCGACTTCACTTGTTATTTTTCATGCATTTACTGATTATTTTGAGCTATAAGACCATGAAATTGAATAGCATTTGAAATGAAGTCTGAAAAGGTTCCAAGTTGGCATGGTATCATCATTTCACCCACATAGTATGTGCAAGAAAGTAAAAAGGCTTACGGCAAAAACTAGATGCACTTCGTGTACAAAACAGTCAATCTCCTTCGAAGTATGAGGGTTTCATACGGAAACTCGTCTGTTACAAAGGGATTTCATTTTTTGAACTTATTTGAACTCCATAGTATTTCTGTGTTCAAAATGCACCATTCAAAGCCAGATCATCAATTTACAACCCTTTCCGACTTCATTTGTTATTTTTCACGCATTTACCGATTATTTTGAGCTATAAGACCATGAAATTGAAAAGCATTTGAAATGAACTCTGAAAATGTTCCAAGTTGGCATGGTATCATAATTTCACACACATAGCATGTGCAAGAAAGTACAGAGGCTTACGACAAAAACTGGATGCACTTCGTGTACAAAATAGACAATCTCCTTCGAAGTATCAGGGTTTCATACAAAAACTCGTGTGTTACAAAGGGATTTCATTTTTTTGAACTTATTTAAACTCCATAGTTTTTATGTTTTCAAAACGCACCATT
>NC_057813.1:119804412-119805245 GCF_018294505.1 Triticum aestivum
CAGAGGCTTACGACAAAAACTGGATGCACTTCGTGTACAAAATAGACAATCTCCTTCGAAGTATCAGGGTTTCATACAAAAACTCGTGTGTTACCAAGGGATTTCATTTTTTTGAACTTATTTGAACTCCATAGTTTTTCTATGTTCAAAATGCACCATTCAAAGCCACATCATCAATTTACAACCCTTTCCGACTTCACTTGTTATTTTTCATGCATTTACTGATTATTTTGAGCTATAAGACCATGAAATTGAAAAGCATTTGAAATGAAGTCTGAAAAGGTTCCAAGTTGGCATGGTATAATCATTTCACCCACATAGTATGTGCAAGAAAGTACAAAGGCTTACGGCAAAAACTAGATGCACTTCGTGTACAAAACAGTCAATCTCCTTCGAAGTATGAGGGTTTCATACGGAAACTCGTCTGTTACAAAGGGATTTCATTTTTTGAACTTATTTGAACTCCATAGTATTTATGTGTTCAAGATGCACCATTCAAAGCCAGATCATCAATTTACAACCCTTTCCGACTTCATTTGTTATTTTTCACGCATTTACCGATTATTTTGAGCTATAAGACCATGAAATTGAAAAGCATTTGAAATGAACTCTGAAAATGTTCCAAGTTGGCATTGTATCATCATTTCACACACATAGCATGTGCAAGAAAGTACAGAGGCTTACGACAAAAACTGGATGCACTTCGTGTACAAAATAGACAATCTCCTTCGAAGTATCAGGGTTTCATACAAAAACTCGTGTGTTACAAAGGGATTTCATTTTTTTGAACTTATTTAAACTCCATAGTTTTTATGTTTTCAAAACGCACCATT
>NC_057813.1:119805352-119809183 GCF_018294505.1 Triticum aestivum
TGTGCAAGAAAGTACAAAGGCTTACGACAAAAACTGGATGCACTTCGTGTACAAAACAGTCAATCTCCTTCGAAGTATGAGGGTTTCATACGGAAACTCGTCTGTTACAAAGGGATTTCATTTTTTTGAACTTATTTGAACTCCATAGTATTTCTGTGTTCAAAATGCACCATTCAAAGCCAGGTCATCAATTTACAACCCTTTCCGACTTCATTTGTTATTTTTCACGCATTTACCGATTATTTTGAGCTATAAGACCATGAAATTGAAAAGCATTTGAAATGAACTCTGAAAATGTTCCATGTTGGCATGGTATCATCATTTCACACACATAGCATGTGCAAGAAAGTACAGAGGCTTACGACAAAAACTAGATGCACTTCGTGTACAAAATAGACAATCTCCTTCGAAGTATCAGGGTTTCATACAAAAACTAGTGTGTTACCAAGGGATTTCATTTTTTTGAACTTATTTGAACTCCATAGTTTTTCTATGTTCAAAATGCACCATTCAAAGCCACATCATCAATTTACAACCCTTTCCGACTTCATTTGTTATTTTTCATGCATTTACTGATTATTTTGAGCTATAAGACCATGAAATTGAAAAGCATTTGAAATGAACTCTGAAAATGTTCCAAGTTGGCACGGTATCATCATTTCATACACATAGCATGTGCAAGAAAGTGCAGAGGCTTACGACAAAAACTGGATGCACTTCGTGTACAAAATAGACAATCTCCTTCGAAGTATCAGGGTTTCATACAAAAACTCGTGTGTTACCAAGGGATTTCATTTTTTTGAACTTATTTGAACTCCATAGTTTTTCTATGTTCAAAATGCACCATTCAAAGCCACATCATCAATTTACAACCCTTTCCGACTTCACTTGTTATTTTTCATGCATTTACTGATTATTTTGAGCTATAAGACCATGAAATTGAAAAGCATTTGAAATGAAGTCTGAAAAGGTTCCAAGTTGGCATGGTATAATCATTTCACCCACATAGTATGTGCAAGAAAGTACAAAGGCTTACGGCAAAAACTAGATGCACTTCGTGTACAAAACAGTCAATCTCCTTCGAAGTATGAGGGTTTCATACGGAAACTCGTCTGTTACAAAGGGATTTCATTTTTTGAACTTATTTGAACTCCATAGTATTTATGTGTTCAAGATGCACCATTCAAAGCCAGATCATCAATTTACAACCCTTTCCGACTTCATTTGTTATTTTTCACGCATTTACCGATTATTTTGAGCTATAAGACCATGAAATTGAAAAGCATTTGAAATGAACTCTGAAAATGTTCCAAGTTGGCATTGTATCATCATTTCACACACATAGCATGTGCAAGAAAGTACAGAGGCTTACGACAAAAACTGGATGCACTTCGTGTACAAAATAGACAATCTCCTTCGAAGTATCAGGGTTTCATACAAAAACTCGTGTGTTACAAAGGGATTTCATTTTTTTGAACTTATTTAAACTCCATAGTTTTTATGTTTTCAAAACGCACCATTCAAAGCCACATCATCAATTTACAACCCTTTCCGACTTCATTTGTTATTTTTCATGCATTTACTGATTATTTTGAGCTATAAGACCATGAAATTGAAAAGCATTTGAAATGAACTCTGAAAATGTTCCAAGTTGGCACGGTATCATCATTTCACCCACATAGCATGTGCAAGAAAGTACAAAGGCTTACGGCAAAAACTGGATGCACTTCGTGTACAAAACAGTCAATCTCCTTCGAAGTATGAGGGTTTCATACGGAAACTCGTCTGTTACAAAGGGATTTCATTTTTTTGAACTTATTTGAACTCCATAGTATTTCTGTGTTCAAAATGCACCATTCAAAGCCAGATCATCAATTTACAACCCTTTCCGACTTCATTTGTTATTTTTCACGCATTTACCGATTATTTTGAGCTATAAGACCATGAAATTGAAAAGCATTTGAAATGAACTCTGAAAATGTTCCAAGTTGGCATGGTATCATCATTTCACACACATAGCATGTGCAAGAAAGTACAGAGGCTTACGACAAAAACTAGATGCACTTCGTGTACAAAATAGACAATCTCCTTCGAAGTATCAGGGTTTCATACAAAAACTAGTGTGTTACCAAGGGATTTCATTTTTTTG
This sequence comes from Triticum aestivum, assembly GCF_018294505.1. Lineage (NCBI taxonomy): Eukaryota > Viridiplantae > Streptophyta > Magnoliopsida > Poales > Poaceae > Triticum > Triticum aestivum. Next base: position 119,807,502 of record NC_057813.1, read on the forward strand.
AACTTATTTGAACTCCATAGTTTTTCTATGTTCAAAATGCACCATTCAAAGCCACATCATAAATTTACAACCCTTTCCGACTTCATTTGTTATTTTTCATGCATTTACTAATTATTTTGAGCTATAAGACCATGAAATTGAAAAGCATTTGAAATGAACTCTGAAAATGTTCCAAGTTGGCACGGTATCATCATTTCATACACATAGCATGTGCAAGAAAGTACAGAGGCTTACGACAAAAACTGGATGCACTTCGTGTACAAAATAGACAATCTCCTTCGAAGTATCAGGGTTTCATACAAAAACTCGTGTGTTACCAAGGGATTTCATTTTTTTGAACTTATTTGAACTCCATAGTTTTTCTATGTTCAAAATTCACCATTCAAAGCCACATCATCAATTTACAACCCTTTCCGACTTCACTTGTTATTTTTCATGCATTTACTGATTATTTTGAGCTATAAGACCATGAAATTGAAAAGCATTTGAAATGAAGTCTGAAAAGGTTCCAAGTTGGCATGGTATCATCATTTCACCCACATAGTATGTGCAAGAAAGTACAAAGGCTTACGGCAAAAACTAGATGCACTTCGTGTACAAAACAGTCAATCTCCTTCGAAGTATGAGGGTTTCATACGGAAACTCGTCTGTTACAAAGGGATTTCATTTTTTGAACTTATTTGAACTCCATAGTATTTCTGTGTTCAAAATGCACCATTCAAAGCCATATCCTCAATTTACAACCCTTTCCGACTTCATTTGCTATTTTTCACGCATTTACCGATTATTTCTAGCTATAAGACCATGAAATTGAAAAGCATTTGAAATGAACTCTGAAAATGTTCCAAGTTGGCATGGTATCATCATTTCACACACATAGCATGTGCAAGAAAGTACAGAGGCTTACGACAAAAACTGGATGCACTTCGTGTACAAAATAGACAATCTCCTTCGAAGTATCAGGGTTTCATACAAAAACTCGTGTGTTACCAAGGGATTTCATTTTTTTGAACTTATTTTAACTCCATAGTTTTTCTATGTTCAAAATGCACCATTCAAAGCCACATCATCAATTTACAACCCTTTCAGACTTCACTTGTTATTTTTCATGCATTTACTGATTATTTTGAGCTATAAGTCCATGAAATTGAAAAGCATTTGAAATGAAGTCGGAAAAGGTTCCAAGTTGGCATGGTATCATCATTTCACCCACATAGCATGTGCAAGAAAGTACAAAGGCTTACGGAAAAAACTGGATGCACTTCATGTACAAAACAGTTAATCTCCTTTGAAGTATGAGGGTTTCATATGGAAACTCGTCTGTTACAAAGGGATTTCATTTTTCGAACTTATTTGAACTCCATAGTATTTCTGTGTTCAAAATGCACCATTCAAAGCCAGATCATCAATTTACAACCCTTTCCGACTTCATTTGTTATTTTTCACGCATTTACCGATTATTTTGAGCTATAAGACCATGAAATTGAAAAGCATTTGAAATGAACTCTGAAAATGTTCCAAGTTGGCATGGTATCATCATTTCACACACATAGCATGTGCAAGAAAGTACAGAGGCTTACGACAAAAACTGGATGCACTTCGTGTACAAAATAGACAATCTCCTTCGAAGTATCAGGGTTTCATACAAAAACTCGTGTGTTACCAAGGGATTTCATTTTTTT
>NC_057813.1:119809193-119810223 GCF_018294505.1 Triticum aestivum
TATGTTCAAAATGCACCATTCAAAGCCACATCATCAATTTACAACCCTTTCCGACTTCATTTGTTATTTTTCATGCATTTACTGATTATTTTGAGCTATAAGACCATGAAATTGAAAAGCATTTGAAATGAACTCTGAAAATGTTCCAAGTTGGCACGGTATCATCATTTCATACACATAGCATGTGCAAGAAAGTGCAGAGGCTTACGACAAAAACTGGATGCACTTCGTGTACAAAATAGACAATCTCCTTCGAAGTATCAGGGTTTCATACAAAAACTCGTGTGTTACCAAGGGATTTCATTTTTTTGAACTTATTTGAACTCCATAGTTTTTCTATGTTCAAAATGCACCATTCAAAGCCACATCATCAATTTACAACCCTTTCCGACTTCACTTGTTATTTTTCATGCATTTACTGATTATTTTGAGCTATAAGACCATGAAATTGAAAAGCATTTGAAATGAAGTCTGAAAAGGTTCCAAGTTGGCATGGTATAATCATTTCACCCACATAGTATGTGCAAGAAAGTACAAAGGCTTACGGCAAAAACTAGATGCACTTCGTGTACAAAACAGTCAATCTCCTTCGAAGTATGAGGGTTTCATACGGAAACTCGTCTGTTACAAAGGGATTTCATTTTTTGAACTTATTTGAACTCCATAGTATTTATGTGTTCAAGATGCACCATTCAAAGCCAGATCATCAATTTACAACCCTTTCCGACTTCATTTGTTATTTTTCACGCATTTACCGATTATTTTGAGCTATAAGACCATGAAATTGAAAAGCATTTGAAATGAACTCTGAAAATGTTCCAAGTTGGCATTGTATCATCATTTCACACACATAGCATGTGCAAGAAAGTACAGAGGCTTACGACAAAAACTGGATGCACTTCGTGTACAAAATAGACAATCTCCTTCGAAGTATCAGGGTTTCATACAAAAACTCGTGTGTTACAAAGGGATTTCATTTTTTTGAACTTATTTAAACTCCATAGTTTTTATGTTTTCAAAACGCACCATT
>NC_057813.1:119810233-119811070 GCF_018294505.1 Triticum aestivum
TTGAAATGAACTCTGAAAATGTTCCAAGTTGGCACGGTATCATCATTTCATACACATAGCATGTGCAAGAAAGTACAGAGGCTTACGACAAAAACTGGATGCACTTCGTGTACAAAATAGACAATCTCCTTCGAAGTATCAGGGTTTCATACAAAAACTCGTGTGTTACCAAGGGATTTCATTTTTTTAACTTATTTGAACTCCATAGTTTTTCTATGTTCAAAATGCACCATTCAAAGCCACATCATCAATTTACAACCCTTTCCGACTTCACTTGTTATTTTTCATGCATTTACTGATTATTTTGAGCTATAAGACCATGAAATTGAAAAGCATTTGAAATGAAGTCTGAAAACGTTCCAAGTTGGCATGGTATCATCATTTCACCCACATAGCATGTGCAAGAAAGTACAAAGGCTTACGGCAAAAACTAGATGCACTTCGTGTACAAAACAGTCAATCTCCTTCGAAGTATGAGGGTTTCATACGGAAACTCGTCTGTTACAAAGGGATTTCATTTTTTTGAACTTATTTGAACTCCATAAATTTTCTGTGTTCAAAATGCACCATTCAAAGCCACATCATCAATTTACAACCCTTTCTGACTTCATTTGTTATTTTTCATGCATTTATTGATTATTTTGAGCTATAAGACCATGAAATTGAAAATCATTTGAAATGAACTCTGAAAAGGTTCCAAGTTGGCATGGTATCATCATTTCACCCACATAGCATGTGCAAGAAAGTACAGAGGCTTACGTCAAAAACTGGATGCACTTCGTGTACAAAATAGACAATCTCCTTCGAAGTATCAGGGTTTCATACAAAAACTCGTGT
>NC_057813.1:119815868-119816998 GCF_018294505.1 Triticum aestivum
GACTTCACTTGTTATTTTTCATGCATTTACTGATTATTTTGAGCTATAAGACCATGAAATTGAAAAGCATTTGAAATGAAGTCTGAAAATGTTCCAAGTTGGCATGGTATCATCATTTCACCCACATAGCATGTGCAAGAAAGTACAAAGGCTTACGGCAAAAACTAGATGCACTTCGTGTACAAAACAGTCAATCTCCTTCGAAGTATGAGGGTTTCATACGGAAACTCGTCTGTTACAAAGGGATTTCATTTTTTTGAACTTATTTGAACTCCATAAATTTTCTGTGTTCAAAATGCACCATTCAAAGCCACATCATCAATTTACAACCCTTTCTGACTTCATTTGTTATTTTTCATGCATTTATTGATTATTTTGAGCTATAAGACCATGAAATTGAAAATCATTTGAAATGAACTCTGAAAAGGTTCCAAGTTGGCATGGTATCATCATTTCACCCACATAGCATGTGCAAGAAAGTACAGAGGCTTACGTCAAAAACTGGATGCACTTCGTGTACAAAATAGACAATCTCCTTCGAAGTATCAGGGTTTCATACAAAAACTCGTGTGTTACCAAGGGATTTCATTTTTTTGAACTTATTTGAACTCCATAGTTTTTCTATGTTCAAAATGCACCATTCAAAGCCACATCATCAATTTACAACCCTTTCCGACTTCACTTGTTATTTTTCATGCATTTACTGATTATTTTGAGCTATAAGTCCATGAAATTGAAAAGCATTTGAAATGAAGTCGGAAAAGGTTCCAAGTTGGCATGGTATCATCATTTCACCCACATAGCATGTGCAAGAAAGTACAAAGGCTTACGGAAAAAACTGGATGCACTTCATGTACAAAACAGTTAATCTCCTTTGAAGTATGAGGGTTTCATATGGAAACTCGTCTGTTACAAAGGGATTTCATTTTTCGAACTTATTTGAACTCCATAGTATTTCTGTGTTCAAAATGCACCATTCAAAGCCAGATCATCAATTTACAACCCTTTCCGACTTCATTTGTTATTTTTCACGCATTTACCGATTATTTTGAGCTATAAGACCATGAAATTGAAAAGCATTTGAAATGAACTCTGAAAATGTTCCAAGTTGGCACGGTATCATCATTTCA